>NC_091161.1:582556-648988 GCF_040958095.1 Procambarus clarkii | reverse complement strand
ACTCCCCAAATCGTTCTACCTAAATCAATAAAAAATTAAAACAAATCAATTAATTCACCAAAAATACTAACTATAAATAAAGGATTCAAATTCGAGACATACAGCGACTCCAGCGTGGTCTAGTCGGAAGAGAACGTGTTCTCATCTGGATAGATTGCGATCGAGTCTGTCGGAACGGGTGTGTAACTGCAGGGCACAAATATTTGTGTGTCCCCTCCTGTAGCTGCCTCTGTTTCGACAGGTTCCCTGGATAGCTGGAATTGACCTGGCACTTGGAAAGTGGGGAAGGGGTGAAATCCGTTGGGCCCACGGATGGATACCTTGGATCCATGGACCTAGAGCAGGTCTAATCACCTGGGATTCGAACCCACGGTGGGAATAAGGGAGGAGATATGGGGAGGGGGGGGGGAAGGATGTTTCCCTGGAACCAAACCTCACATAAACCCGGACACTCACACACACACCCTCACCCGAACACTCACAGGGGCACTCACACTCACACACACACATAGACTGTGATAAGGGAGACCATCTGAGGGGACACAGATGGCCTCCTGGACCCACAGGTATAACCGGACACACACGCACCCGGACACTCACAGGGACACTCACACTCACACACACTCGCCCGGACACTCACAGGGATATACACACACAGACACACATCCATAGACACAAACTGTGATAAGGGAGACCATCTGAGGGGACACAGATGGCCTCCTGGACACACAAGTATATATCAATATTTAATTTATTATTTATTATTTAATTTTATTAAATAAGTAATCAAATTAATGTTTTTTAATAAATTATTATTTTATTAAATTATTAAATAATTATATTAATAAAACAAATTAAATTAATTTAATAATTAAATATTTATTATTTAATTTACATATATGACAGATTTTTTAATATATATATATATATATATATATATATATATATATATATATATATATATATATATATATATATATATATATATATATATATTCATGCGAACAAGCCTTAATGGTCCCCAGGGACTATATGCTACATCTGGAAAACTCCACATGCCAGAAGTGACTCGAACCCACTCTGCCAGGAGCACATGCAACTGGTACTGTACAGGACGCCTTAATCCGCTTGTGTCAATTTAAACGGAATCTAATTAGTGAATATTTATTCTATGCTAATTGATATATATATATATATATATATATATATAGGATATATATATATATATCATATATTATATATATATATATATATATCAAGAGAATGTCTCTGTCTATGTAATGAGGGCCACATGCTGGAGGCTGGCCATGCCCCATACTAACAGGATTTATTTTAAAATTTATTTATTAACTATACATGTATTAACAGGGCGTATTTATTACTTAATTAATATATTTGTTAGAGGGAATTGTCTGGGGGCTAGGGAACGGGACAATAGGTCTGGTTCCAGTGTTTGACCTTTAGCTTAAAGCGATTTTAGGAATACTTATCTAATTATTCTATCACTTCCCCCCTCCCCCCCTCACCCAATTTAATTAAAGTTAAATTGTTAAAACTTAATGCTTGAGATGGCTGAAGACTTTTTCGTACCTAGAAAAAACCTAAATTAAACACATAAAGAAGTTTATTGGTCCTGATTTAAGTTAAAGGAAGAGGTGCAAAGGTGGTGGTGGGGGGGGGGAGGATACGGGATTTAGAGGTGGAATGAAGAGAGGGAACAGGGGGAGTGGTGCAGGTGAAACAGGGAGGAAGAGGGGGAACAGGGGGGGCTGTACAGGTGAAACAGGGATGGGGATGGGGGAACAGGGGGAGTGGTGCAGATGAAACAGGGATGAAGAGGAGAAACAGGGGGAGTGGTGCAGGTGAAACAGGGATGAAGAGGGAGAAACAGAGAGAGTGGTGCAGGTGAAACAGGGATGGGGATGGGGGAACAGGGGGAGTGGTGCAGGTGAAACAGGGATGGGGATGGGGGAACAGGGGGAGTGGTGCAGGTGAAACAGGGATGGGGATGGGGGAACAGGGGGAGTGGTGCAGGTGAAACAGGGATGGGGATGGGGGAACAGGGGGAGTGGTGCAGGTGAAACAAGGGATGGGGAGGTGGGAACAGGGGGCAGTGTTTGCAGGGTGAAAACAGGGATGCAGACGGGAGGAAACATGGGTGGAGTGTTGCAGGTGAAAACAGGGGATTAAAGGAAAATTTATATAAGTAGATTAGATGGATGTCTACATTGATTGCCAAATATATACATTGACCGGATAGACGGATGCATAGATGCATCCTTTATCTGATGGATGGAAAGACATATGAGTAGATGGATGATAGACAGAAGAGTTGATGGACGGATAAATGGAATATAAATGTATATAATGATAAATGGTTGGTTTATGGGATGATAGATTGATGGATTGACAGATATAAGTAGATAGATAGATGGATCCATTGAGTGATTCATTTGTGCTTATCTCTTGAGGTTCTTCTTGAGATGATTTCGGTGGCTTTATGTGTCCCCGCGGTCCGGTCCTCGACCAGGCCTTCCACCCCCAGGAAGCAGCCCGTGACAGCTGACTAACACCCAGGTACCTGTTTTACTGCAAGGTAACAGGGGCACAGGGTGAAAGAAACTCTGCCCATTGTTTCTCGGCGGCGCCCGGAATCGAACCCGGGACCACAGGATCACAAGTCCAGTGTCCAGTGTGCTGTCCGCTCGGCCGAC
Organism: Procambarus clarkii; assembly: GCF_040958095.1. Taxonomy (NCBI): domain Eukaryota; kingdom Metazoa; phylum Arthropoda; class Malacostraca; order Decapoda; family Cambaridae; genus Procambarus; species Procambarus clarkii. Next base: position 646,274 of record NC_091161.1, on the reverse strand, counting down.
TGGCTCCCCGGTCGGAGGGGAGCCGGTGAACAGGCGAATCAGGGTAAAGAATATCTGTCGATTTGCTATTGCATCAACTGAGATTCGATATGGGACCATTAGGATTATAACCAACGAACTCTCTCCGTTTAGACGGTAGGCCTCCAGTTTGTGTGTGTGTGTGTGTGTTAGAGAGAAATAGATGTAGTAGATATAAAAAAAGGAAAAATACATATATTTGATAGGCGGGGTCCAAGAGCTAATAACTCGATTCTGCAGATACATATAGTAAATACAAGGAGAAAATAAATACACACACACACACATATTAATTGATAATGGACTGTTTTGTGTGCGTATCCATGTGTACTATTGTCAAGACCGACAGACACGTGAAGCTATGTGTGTGTATGTGTACCTGTAATTGAACTGACATGTGTACGGTAATTATCTGTATGTGTCCATTTTAAAGGTACACATTAGTGAATGTGTATTATGTAAATTGATTGACATATGTACGTGTGCGCGCGATTAGTGTTACTTTAATTTATATGGTTAACATTTATACGTTTGAATGACATAGTTTCCCATTATTGTCACATTTTTTGTTACATGTCTACTATTGTCAAGATGGACAGACGAGTGTTTATGTGTACCAGTATTTGAACTGACATGTGTACTGCAACTATCTGCGTGTGTTCATTTTAAAGGAATATATTAGTGAATGTTTATTTATGTAAATTGATTGGAATATGTATGTGGACGCTCGGTTAGTGTTACTGTAATTTATATGGTTAACGTTTGAATGACATAGTTTCCCCTCATTGTCACATTTTTTGTTACTATTTCGCTGTTCACTCTCACTCTCTCTGAATCGCGTGGACTAATTGTGCTCACGTGTGTTTGTGTAGGGTAGAGGAACCATATGCTTTTCACACAATAATTTGCAACTATTTGTTAAGAAACATTTCAAAAGATCATCTACGTTTTTATTAAGTGTTCTTTTTCCTAACATACAAGTCAATCACACAGTACCTAACCTCAGTCAGAAACACTTTTCTTACTATATCTCGCAACGTCTTTTGCATATATATCCTATCTTAAATAATTAACAATTTTAATTCATAACTGCCAACCCCCCTCCCATCCAAAGCTTTCAAAGCCACCAAACATCATTCCTTTCCCTTAACCTCTCCCAAATTATCTTTTGCACCAATTCACAAACTAGGGGGCTTTATAGCTGAGTGGACGTCGCTCTCGACTCGTAATCGTAGCTCATTCGATCCCACGGTGATGGAACAAACGGAAATCAGCAGAGTTTCTATCATTCTGATGCCCCAGTTACCTAGCAGTAAATATGTATCTGGGCGTTAGACAGCTGTTACGGGCTGCTTCCTGGGTGTGTGTGTGTGGAATGTTTTTTATTAGTTAGTAATAATTGATTGATTGACAGTTGAGAGGCGGGCCGAAAGAGTAGAGCTCAACCCTCGCAAGCATAACTAGGTGAACACAACTAGATAAATACTAACCAACCACGATCTCGACAATCCATTACACACACAACCCCCCCCCCACCCCCTCCCCCCCCCAACTCCCCAAATCGTTCTACCTAAATCAATAAAAAATTAAAACAAATCAATTAATTCACCAAAAATACTAACTATAAATAAAGGAATCAAATTCGAGACATACAGCGACTCCAGCGTGGTCTAGTCGGAAGAGAACGTGTTCTCATCTGGATAGATTGCGATCGAGTCTGTCGGAACGGGTGTGTAACTGCAGGGCACAAATATTTGTGTGTCCCCTCCTGTAGCTGCCTCTGTTTCGACAGGTTCCCTGGATAGCTGGAATTGACCTGGCACTTGGAAAGTGGGGAAGGGGTGAAATCCGTTGGGCCCACGGATGGATACCTTGGATCCATGGACCTAGAGCAGGTCTAATCACCTGGGATTCGAACCCACGGTGGGAATAAGGGAGGAGATATGGGGAGGGGGGGGGGGAAGGATGTTTCCCTGGAACCAAACCTCACATAAACCCGGACACTCACACACACACCCTCACCCGAACACTCACAGGGGCACTCACACTCACACACACACATAGACTGTGATAAGGGAGACCATCTGAGGGGACACAGATGGCCTCCTGGACCCACAGGTATAACCGGACACACACGCACCCGGACACTCACAGGGACACTCACACTCACACACACTCGCCCGGACACTCACAGGGATATACACACACAGACACACATCCATAGACACAAACTGTGATAAGGGAGACCATCTGAGGGGACACAGATGGCCTCCTGGACACACAAGTATATATCAATATTTAATTTATTATTTATTATTTAATTTTATTAAATAAGTAATCAAATTAATGTTTTTTAATAAATTATTATTTTATTAAATTATTAAATAATTATATTAATAAACAAATTAAATTAAATTTAATAATTACATATTTATTATTTAATTTACATATATGACAGATTTTTTAAATATATATTATATATATATATATATATAATATATATAGTCTATATATTATATTTATATTCTACTAGGTACGACATATATATATATATATATATATATATATATATATATATATATATATTCATGCGAACAAGCCTTAATGGTCCCCAGGACTATATGCAACTGAAAACTCACATGCCAGAAGTGACTCGAACCCATACTGCCAGGAGCAATGCAACTGGTATGTACAGGACGCCTTAATCCGCTTGTGTCAATTTTAAAGGAATATATTAGTGAATATTTATTTATGTATATTGATATATATATATATATATATATATATATATATATATATATATATATATATATATATATATATATATATATATAAAGAGAATGTCTGTCTATGTAATGAGGCCACATGCTGGAGGCTGCAGCCATAAACAGATTTATTTTAAAATTTATTTATTAATATATTATTAAGGCTTATTATTACTAATTAATATATTTGTAGAGGGAATGGTCTGGGGTAGGGAACGGGCATAGGTTGGTCAGTGTTGACTTTAGCTAAAGGATTTAGGAATAATTATTAATTATTCTTATCACTCCCCCCCCCCTACCAATTTAATTAAAGTTAATTGTAAAATAATGCTTGAGATGGCTGAAGACTTTTTCGTACCTAGAAAAAACCTAAATTAAACACATAAAGAAGTTTATTGGTCCTGATTTAAGTTAAAGGAAGAGGTGCAAAGGTGGTGGTGGGGGGGGGGAGGATACGGGATTTAGAGGTGGAATGAAGAGAGGGAACAGGGGGAGTGGTGCAGGTGAAACAGGGAGGAAGAGGGGAGAACAGGGGGGGCTGTACAGGTGAAACAGGGATGGGGATGGGGGAACAGGGGGAGTGGTGCAGATGAAACAGGGATGAAGAGGAGAAACAGGGGGAGTGGTGCAGGTGAAACAGGGATGAAGAGGGAGAAACAGAGAGAGTGGTGCAGGTGAAACAGGGATGGGATGGGGGAACAGGGGGAGTGGTGCAGGTGAAACAGGGATGGGGATGGGGGAACAGGGGGAGTGGTGCAGGTGAAACAGGGATGGGGATGGGGGAACAGGGGGAGTGGTGCAGGTGAAACAGGGATGGGGATGGGGGAACAGGGGGAGTGGTGCAGGTGAAACAGGGATGGGGATGTGGGAACAGGGGGAGTGGTGCAGGTGAAACAGGGATGCAGAGGGAGAAACAGGGGGGAGTGGTGCAGGTGAAACAGGGATTAAAGGAAAATTTATATAAGTAGATAGATGGATGTCTACATTGATTGCCAAATATATACATTGACGGATAGACGGATGCATAGATGCATCCTTCTATCTGATGGATGGAAAGACATATGAGTAGATGGATGGATAGACAGAAGAGTTGATGGACGGATAAATGGAATATAAATGTATATAATGATAAATGGTTGGTTTATGGGATGATAGATTGATGGATTGACAGATATAAGTAGATAGATAGATGGATCCATTGATGGATTCATTTGTGCTTATCTCTTGAGGTTCTTCTTGAGATGATTTCGGGGCTTTAGTGTCCCCGCGGTCCGGTCCTCGACCAGGCCTCCACCCCCAGGAAGCAGCCCGTGACAGCTGACTAACACCCAGGTACCTGTTTTACTGCAAGGTAACAGGGGCACAGGGTGAAAGAAACTCTGCCCATTGTTTCTCGGCGGCGCCCGGAATCGAACCCGGGACCACAGGATCACAAGTCCAGTGTCCAGTGTGCTGTCCGCTCGGCCGACTGGCTCCCCGGTCGGAGGGGAGCCGGTGAACAGGCGAATCAGGGTAAAGAATATCTGTCGATTTGCTATTGCATCAACTGAGATTCGATATGGGACCATTAGGATTATAACCAACGAACTCTCTCCGTTTAGACGGTAGGCCTCCAGTTTGTGTGTGTGTGTGTGTGTTAGAGAGAAATAGATGTAGTAGATATAAAAAAAGGAAAAATACATATATTTGATAGGCGGGGTCCAAGAGCTAATAACTCGATTCTGCAGATACATATAGTAAATACAAGGAGAAAATAAATACACACACACACACATATTAATTGATAATGGACTGTTTTGTGTGCGTATCCATGTGTACTATTGTCAAGACCGACAGACACGTGAAGCTATGTGTGTGTATGTGTACCTGTAATTGAACTGACATGTGTACGGTAATTATCTGTATGTGTCCATTTTAAAGGTACACATTAGTGAATGTGTATTTATGTAAATTGATTGACATATGTACGTGTGCGCGCGATTAGTGTTACTTTAATTTATATGGTTAACATTTATACGTTTGAATGACATAGTTTCCCATTATTGTCACATTTTTTGTTACATGTCTACTATTGTCAAGATGGACAGACGAGTGTTTATGTGTACCAGTATTTGAACTGACATGTGTACTGCAACTATCTGCGTGTGTTCATTTTAAAGGAATATATTAGTGAATGTTTATTTATGTAAATTGATTGGAATATGTATGTGGACGCTCGGTTAGTGTTACTGTAATTTATATGGTTAACGTTTGAATGACATAGTTTCCCCTCATTGTCACATTTTTTGTTACTATTTCGCTGTTCACTCTCACTCTCTCTGAATCGCGTGGACTAATTGTGCTCACGTGTGTTTGTGTAGGGTAGAGGAACCATATGCTTTTCACACAATAATTTGCAACTATTTGTTAAGAAACATTTCAAAAGATCATCTACGTTTTTATTAAGTGTTCTTTTTCCTAACATACAAGTCAATCACACAGTACCTAACCTCAGTCAGAAACACTTTTCTTACTATATCTCGCAACGTCTTTTGCATATATATCCTATCTTAAATAATTAACAATTTTAATTCATAACTGCCAACCCCCCTCCCATCCAAAGCTTTTACAGCCACCAAACATCATTCCTTTCCCTTAACCTCTCCCAAATTATCTTTTGCACCAATTCACAAACTAGGGGGCTTTATAGCTGAGTGGACGTCGCTCTCGACTCGTAATCGTAGCTCATTCGATCCCACGGTGATGGAACAAACGGAAATCAGCAGAGTTTCTATCATTCTGATGCCCCAGTTACCTAGCAGTAAATATGTATCTGGGCGTTAGACAGCTGTTACGGGCTGCTTCCTGGGTGTGTGTGTGTGGAATGTTTTTTATTAGTTAGTAATAATTGATTGATTGACAGTTGAGAGGCGGGCCGAAAGAGTAGAGCTCAACCCTCGCAAGCATAACTAGGTGAACACAACTAGATAAATACTAACCAACCACGATCTCGACAATCCATTACACACACAACCCCCCCCCCCCCACCCCCTCCCCCCCCAACTCCCCAAATCGTTCTACCTAAATCAATAAAAAATTAAAACAAATCAATTAATTCACCAAAAATACTAACTATAAATAAAGGAATCAAATTCGAGACATACAGCGACTCCAGCGTGGTCTAGTCGGAAGAGAACGTGTTCTCATCTGGATAGATTGCGATCGAGTCTGTCGGAACGGGTGTGTAACTGCAGGGCACAAATATTTGTGTGTCCCCTCCTGTAGCTGCCTCTGTTTCGACAGGTTCCCTGGATAGCTGGAATTGACCTGGCACTTGGAAAGTGGGGAAGGGGTGAAATCCGTTGGGCCCACGGATGGATACCTTGGATCCATGGACCTAGAGCAGGTCTAATCACCTGGGATTCGAACCCACGGTGGGAATAAGGGAGGAGATATGGGGAGGGGGGGGGGGAAGGATGTTTCCCTGGAACCAAACCTCACATAAACCCGGACACTCACACACACACCCTCACCCGAACACTCACAGGGGCACTCACACTCACACACACACATAGACTGTGATAAGGGAGACCATCTGAGGGGACACAGATGGCCTCCTGGACCCACAGGTATAACCGGACACACACGCACCCGGACACTCACAGGGACACTCACACTCACACACACTCGCCCGGACACTCACAGGGATATACACACACAGACACACATCCATAGACACAAACTGTGATAAGGGAGACCATCTGAGGGGACACAGATGGCCTCCTGGACACACAAGTATATATCAATATTTAATTTATTATTTATTATTTAATTTTATTAAATAAGTAATCAAATTAATGTTTTTTAATAAATTATTTTTTTATTAAATTATTAAATAATTATATTAATAAAACAAATTAAATTAAATTTAATAAATAAATATTTATTATTTAATTTACATATATGACAGATTTGTAGCAGTGGCCCTCCGCCTTGGTGCCCCAATTCACACTGAATACAAGTGTATTTGCAACAGGGTGGAAGCAGACCAATACGGACTGCATGGGTTGCATTGCGGAAGCACAAAGGGCTGGCATGCAAGACACAACGAGGTCAATGACATCATCAAGAGAAGCCTCGTCTCAGCTGGGTGCCCAGCGGAGAGAGAACCTCGCATCCTAGGGGTCCAAAACCCGGATTTCCCAGCACTTCGCCCTGATGGCATCACCATATACTCATGGAAGGAGGGTAGACAGTTGGTGTGGGACTACACATGTGTATCCACCCTGGCTGACACCTATGTACACTTCGGAGCTGATCAAGCAGGTGGGGCGGCCAACCACAGGGAAACAGCAAAATCACTCAAGTACAGGCGACTGGAAGGTCAATACCTCTTTGTTCCCATAGCGTCTGAGACGCATGGCCCCTGGGGCAAGAGTGCCTTGGGATTTCTCAAGGAATTGGGGTCCAAGCTCATTGACGTCACCAGAGACCCAAGGGCTTCCAGTTTTTTATTTCAGCGTCTCAGTGTGGCGATCCAGAGGGGAAATGCTTGCTGCGTCCTCGGTTCCTGTCCAGAAGCGGAGGAGCTTCAAGAGATCCATAACCTTTAGGCATTTGTCTTGTATGTTTTGTAACCTTTAAATACACAATAAAGGAAAAAAAAAAAAAAGGGAAGGGGGTGGTAGGAGAAAAGCACACAGAAACTGTATTGGAGGGGACCCACATTCCCTCCAATGCGTTATGTGTGGTTTCCTCCGAGGCTATGGGTCCCCCTTCTTCCAGCCAGAGGTAGTATATATATATATATATATGCGAACAAGCCTGAATGGTCCCCAGGACAATATGCAACTGAAAACTCACACCCCAGAAGTGACTCGAACCCATACTCCCAGAAGCAACGCAACTGGTATGTACAAGACGCCTTAATCCACTTGACCATCACGACCGGACAAAATGAGGTGATAGCCGAGGCTATTTGAACCACCCCACCGCCGGCACTCGGATAGTAATCTTGGGCATAGCATTTTACCAAATCACCTCATTCTTTGGGGCACACGTGAGGAACACAAATGCGAACAAGCCTGAATGGTCCCCAGGACAATATGCAACTGAAAACTCACACCCCAGAAGTGACTCGAACCCATACTCCCAGAAGCAACGCAACTGGTATGTACAAGACGCCTTAATCCACTTGACCATCACGACCGGACAAAATGAGGTGATAGCCGAGGCTATTTGAACCACCCCACCGCCGGCACTCGGATAGTAATCTTGGGCATAGCATTTTACCAAATCACCTCATTCTTTGGGGCACACGTGAGGAACACAAATGCGAACAAGCCTGAATGGTCCCCAGGACAATATGCAACTGAAAACTCACACCCCAGAAGTGACTCGAACCCATACTCCCAGAAGCAACGCAACTGGTATGTACAAGACGCCTTAATCCACTTGACCATCACGACCGGACAAAATGAGGTGATAGCCGAGGCTATTTGAACCACCCCACCGCCGGCACTCGGATAGTAATCTTGGGCATAGCATTTTACCAAATCACCTCATTCTTTGGGGCACACGTGAGGAACACAAATGCGAACAAGCCTGAATGGTCCCCAGGACAATATGCAACTGAAAACTCACACCCCAGAAGTGACTCGAACCCATACTCCCAGAAGCAACGCAACTGGTATGTACAAGACGCCTTAATCCACTTGACCATCAGAATGAGGTGATTTGGTAAAATGCTATGCCCAAGATTACTATCCGAGTGCCGGCGGTGGGGTGGTTCAAATAGCCTCGGCTATCACCTCATTTTGTCCGGTCGTGATGGTCAAGTGGATTAAGGCGTCTTGTACATACCAGTTGCGTTGCTTCTGGGAGTATGGGTTCGAGTCACTTCTGGGGTGTGAGTTTTCAGTTGCATATTGTCCTGGGGACCATTCAGGCTTGTTCGCATTTGTGTTCCTCACGTGTGCCCCAAAGAATGAGGTGATTTGGTAAAATGCTATGCCCAAGATTACTATCCGAGTGCCGGCGGTGGGGTGGTTCAAATAGCCTCGGCTATCACCTCATTTTGTCCGGTCGTGATGGTCAAGTGGATTAAGGCGTCTTGTACATACCAGTTGCGTTGCTTCTGGGAGTATGGGTTCGAGTCACTTCTGGGGTGTGAGTTTTCAGTTGCATATTGTCCTGGGGACCATTCAGGCTTGTTCGCATTTGTGTTCCTCACGTGTGCCCCAAAGAATGAGGTGATTTGGTAAAATGCTATGCCCAAGATTACTATCCGAGTGCCGGCGGTGGGGTGGTTCAAATAGCCTCGGCTATCACCTCATTTTATCCGGTCGTGATGGTCAAGTGGATTAAGGCGTCTTGTACATACCAGTTGCGTTGCTTCTGGGAGTATGGGTTCGAGTCACTTCTGGGGTGTGAGTTTTCAGTTGCATATTGTCCTGGGGACCATTCAGGCTTGTTCGCATTTGTGTTCCTCACGTGTGCCCCAAAGAATGAGGTGATTTGGTAAAATGCTATGCCCAAGATTACTATCCGAGTGCCGGCGGTGGGGTGGTTCAAATAGCCTCGGCTATCACCTCATTTTGTCCGGTCGTGATGGTCAAGTGGATTAAGGCGTCTTGTACATACCAGTTGCGTTGCTTCTGGGAGTATGGGTTCGAGTCACTTCTGGGGTGTGAGTTTTCAGTTATATATATATATATATATATATATATATATATATATATATATATATATATATATTCATGCGAACAAGCCTTAATGGTCCCCAGGACTATATGCAACTGAAAACTCACATGCCAGAAGTGACTCGAACCCATACTGCCAGGAGCAATGCAACTGGTATGTACAGGACGCCTTAATCCGCTTGTGTCAATTTTAAAGGAATATATTAGTGAATATTTATTTATGTAAATTGATATATATATATATATATATATATATATATATATATATATATATATATATATATATATATATATATATATATATATATATATATAAAGAGAATGTCTGTCTATGTAATGAGGCCACATGCTGGAGGCTGCAGCCATAAACAGATTTATTTTAAAATTTATTTATTAATATATTATTAAGGCTTATTATTACTAAATTAATATATTTGTAGAGGGAATGGTCTGGGGTAGGGAACGGGCATAGGTTGGTCAGTGTTGACTTTAGCTAAAGGATTTAGGAATAATTATTAATTATTCTTATCACTCCCCCCCCCCTACCAATTTAATTAAAGTTAATTGTAAAATAATGCTTGAGATGGCTGAAGACTTTTTCGTACCTAGAAAAAACCTAAATTAAACACATAAAGAAGTTTATTGGTCCTGATTTAAGTTAAAGGAAGAGGTGCAAAGGTGGTGGTGGGGGGGGGGGAGGATACGGGATTTAGAGGTGGAATGAAGAGAGGGAACAGGGGGAGTGGTGCAGGTGAAACAGGGAGGAAGAGGGGAAGAACAGGGGGGGCTGTACAGGTGAAACAGGGATGGGGATGGGGGAACAGGGGGAGTGGTGCAGATGAAACAGGGATGAAGAGGAGAAACAGGGGGAGTGGTGCAGGTGAAACAGGGATGAAGAGGGAGAAACAGAGAGAGTGGTGCAGGTGAAACAGGGATGGGGATGGGGGAACAGGGGGAGTGGTGCAGGTGAAACAGGGATGGGGATGGGGGAACAGGGGGAGTGGTGCAGGTGAAACAGGGATGGGGATGGGGGAACAGGGGGAGTGGTGCAGGTGAAACAGGGATGGGGATGGGGGAACAGGGGGAGTGGTGCAGGTGAAACAGGGATGGGGATGTGGGAACAGGGGGAGTGGTGCAGGTGAAACAGGGATGCAGAGGGAGAAACAGGGGGGAGTGGTGCAGGTGAAACAGGGATTAAAGGAAAATTTATATAAGTAGATAGATGGATGTCTACATTGATTGCCAAATATATACATTGACGGATAGACGGATGCATAGATGCATCCTTCTATCTGATGGATGGAAAGACATATGAGTAGATGGATGGATAGACAGAAGAGTTGATGGACGGATAAATGGAATATAAATGTATATAATGATAAATGGTTGGTTTATGGGATGATAGATTGATGGATTGACAGATATAAGTAGATAGATAGATGGATCCATTGATGGATTCATTTGTGCTTATCTCTTGAGGTTCTTCTTGAGATGATTTCGGGGCTTTAGTGTCCCCGCGGTCCGGTCCTCGACCAGGCCTCCACCCCCAGGAAGCAGCCCGTGACAGCTGACTAACACCCAGGTACCTGTTTTACTGCAAGGTAACAGGGGCACAGGGTGAAAGAAACTCTGCCCATTGTTTCTCGGCGGCGCCCGGAATCGAACCCGGGACCACAGGATCACAAGTCCAGTGTCCAGTGTGCTGTCCGCTCGGCCGACTGGCTCCCCGGTCGGAGGGGAGCCGGTGAACAGGCGAATCAGGGTAAAGAATATCTGTCGATTTGCTATTGCATCAACTGAGATTCGATATGGGACCATTAGGATTATAACCAACGAACTCTCTCCGTTTAGACGGTAGGCCTCCAGTTTGTGTGTGTGTGTGTGTGTTAGAGAGAAATAGATGTAGTAGATATAAAAAAAGGAAAAATACATATATTTGATAGGCGGGGTCCAAGAGCTAATAACTCGATTCTGCAGATACATATAGTAAATACAAGGAGAAAATAAATACACACACACACACATATTAATTGATAATGGACTGTTTTGTGTGCGTATCCATGTGTACTATTGTCAAGACCGACAGACACGTGAAGCTATGTGTGTGTATGTGTACCTGTAATTGAACTGACATGTGTACGGTAATTATCTGTATGTGTCCATTTTAAAGGTACACATTAGTGAATGTGTATTTATGTAAATTGATTGACATATGTACGTGTGCGCGCGATTAGTGTTACTTTAATTTATATGGTTAACATTTATACGTTTGAATGACATAGTTTCCCATTATTGTCACATTTTTTGTTACATGTCTACTATTGTCAAGATGGACAGACGAGTGTTTATGTGTACCAGTATTTGAACTGACATGTGTACTGCAACTATCTGCGTGTGTTCATTTTAAAGGAATATATTAGTGAATGTTTATTTATGTAAATTGATTGGAATATGTATGTGGACGCTCGGTTAGTGTTACTGTAATTTATATGGTTATCGTTTGAATGACATAGTTTCCCCTCATTGTCACATTTTTTGTTACTATTTCGCTGTTCACTCTCACTCTCTCTGAATCGCGTGGACTAATTGTGCTCACGTGTGTTTGTGTAGGGTAGAGGAACCATATGCTTTTCACACTATAATTTGCAACTATTTGTTAAGAAACATTTCAAAAGATCATCTACGTTTTTATTAAGTGTTCTTTTTCCTAACATACAAGTCAATCACACAGTACCTAACCTCAGTCAGAAACACTTTTCTTACTATATCTCGCAACGTCTTTTGCATATATATCCTATCTTAAATAATTAACAATTTTAATTCATAACTGCCAACCCCCCTCCCATCCAAAGCTTTCAAAGCCACCAAACATCATTCCTTTCCCTTAACCTCTCCCAAATTATCTTTTGCACCAATTCACAAACTAGGGGGCTTTATAGCTGAGTGGACGTCGCTCTCGACTCGTAATCGTAGCTCATTCGATCCCACGGTGATGGAACAAACGGAAATCAGCAGAGTTTCTATCATTCTGATGCCCCAGTTACCTAGCAGTAAATATGTATCTGGGCGTTAGACAGCTGTTACGGGCTGCTTCCTGGGTGTGTGTGTGTGGAATGTTTTTTATTAGTTAGTAATAATTGATTGATTGACAGTTGAGAGGCGGGCCGAAAGAGTAGAGCTCAACCCTCGCAAGCATAACTAGGTGAACACAACTAGATAAATACTAACCAACCACGATCTCGACAATCCATTACACACACAACCCCCCCCCCCCCACCCCCTCCCCCCCCAACTCCCCAAATCGTTCTACCTAAATCAATAAAAAATTAAAACAAATCAATTAATTCACCAAAAATACTAACTATAAATAAAGGAATCAAATTCGAGACATACAGCGACTCCAGCGTGGTCTAGTCGGAAGAGAACGTGTTCTCATCTGGATAGATTGCGATCGAGTCTGTCGGAACGGGTGTGTAACTGCAGGGCACAAATATTTGTGTGTCCCCTCCTGTAGCTGCCTCTGTTTCGACAGGTTCCCTGGATAGCTGGAATTGACCTGGCACTTGGAAAGTGGGGAAGGGGTGAAATCCGTTGGGCCCACGGATGAATACCTTGGATCCATGGACCTAGAGCAGGTCTAATCACCTGGGATTCGAACCCACGGTGGGAATAAGGGAGGAGATATGGGGAGGGGGGGGGGAAGGATGTTTCCCTGGAACCAAACCTCACATAAACTCGGACACTCACACACACACCCTCACCCGAACACTCACAGGGGCACTCACACTCACACACACACAAAGACTGTGATAAGGGAGACCATCTGAGGGGACACAGATGGCCTCCTGGACCCACAGGTATAACCGGACACACACGCACCCGGACACTCACAGGGACACTCACACTTACACACACTCGCCCGGACACTCACAGGGATATACACACACAGACACACATCCATAGACACAAACTGTGATAAGGGAGACCATCTGAGGGGACAGAGATGGCCTCCTGGACACACAAGTATATATCAATATTTAATTTATTATTTATTATTTAATTTTATTAAATAAGTAATCAAATTAATGTTTTTTAATAAATTATTATTTTATTAAATTATTAAATAATTATATTAATAAAACAAATTAAATTAAATTTAATAAATAAATATTTATTATTTAATTTACATATATGACAGATTTTTTAAATATATATATATATATATATATATATATATATATATATATATATATATATATATATATATATATATATATATATATATATATATTCATGCGAACAAGCCTTAATGGTCCCCAGGACTATATGCAACTGAAAACTCACATGCCAGAAGTGACTCGAACCCATACTGCCAGGAGCAATGCAACTGGTATGTACAGGACGCCTTAATCCGCTTGTGTCAATTTTAAAGGAATATATTAGTGAATATTTATTTATGTAAATTGATATATATATATATATATATATATATATATATATATATATATATATATATATATATATATATATATATATATATATATATATATATATATATATAAAGAAAATGTCTGTCTATGTAATGAGGCCACATGCTGGAGGCTGCAGCCATAAACAGATTTATTTTAAAATTTATTTATTAATATATTATTAAGGCTTATTATTACTAAATTAATATATTTGTAGAGGGAATGGTCTGGGGTAGGGAACGGGCATAGGTTGGTCAGTGTTGACTTTAGCTAAAGGATTTAGGAATAATTATTAATTATTCTTATCACTCCCCCCCCCTACCAATTTAATTAAAGTTAATTGTAAAATAATGCTTGAGATGGCTGAAGACTTTTTCGTACCTAGAAAAAAACCTAAATTAAACACATAAAGAAGTTTATTGGTCCTGATTTAAGTTAAAGGAAGAGGTGCAAAGGTGGTGGTGGGGGGGGGGAGGATACGGGATTTAGAGGTGGAATGAAGAGAGGGAACAGGGGGAGTGGTGCAGGTGAAACAGGGAGGAAGAGGGAAGAACAGGGGGGGCTGTACAGGTGAAACAGGGATGGGGATGGGGGAACAGGGGGAGTGGTGCAGATGAAACAGGGATGAAGAGGAGAAACAGGGGGAGTGGTGCAGGTGAAACAGGGATGAAGAGGGAGAAACAGAGAGAGTGGTGCAGGTGAAACAGGGATGGGGATGGGGGAACAGGGGGAGTGGTGCAGGTGAAACAGGGATGGGGATGGGGGAACAGGGGGAGTGGTGCAGGTGAAACAGGGATGGGGATGGGGGAACAGGGGGAGTGGTGCAGGTGAAACAGGGATGGGGATGGGGGAACAAGGGGAGTGGTGCAGGTGAAACAGGGATGGGGATGTGGGAACAGGGGGAGTGGTGCAGGTGAAACAGGGATGCAGAGGGAGAAACAGGGGGGAGTGGTGCAGGTGAAACAGGGATTAAAGGAAAATTTATATAAGTAGATAGATGGATGTCTACATTGATTGCCAAATATATACATTGACGGATAGACGGATGCATAGATGCATCCTTCTATCTGATGGATGGAAAGACATATGAGTAGATGGATGGATAGACAGAAGAGTTGATGGACGGATAAATGGAATATAAATGTATATAATGATAAATGGTTGGTTTATGGGATGATAGATTGATGGATTGACAGATATAAGTAGATAGATAGATGGATCCATTGATGGATTCATTTGTGCTTATCTCTTGAGGTTCTTCTTGAGATGATTTCGGGGCTTTAGTGTCCCCGCGGTCCGGTCCTCGACCAGGCCTCCACCCCCAGGAAGCAGCCCGTGACAGCTGACTAACACCCAGGTACCTGTTTTACTGCAAGGTAACAGGGGCACAGGGTGAAAGAAACTCTGCCCATTGTTTCTCGGCGGCGCCCGGAATCGAACCCGGGACCACAGGATCACAAGTCCAGTGTCCAGTGTGCTGTCCGCTCGGCCGACTGGCTCCCCGGTCGGAGGGGAGCCGGTGAACAGGCGGATCAGGGTAAAGAATATCTGTCGATTTGCTATTGCATCAACTGAGATTCGATATGGGACCATTAGGATTATAACCAACGAACTCTCTCCGTTTAGACGGTAGGCCTCCAGTTTGTGTGTGTGTGTGTGTGTTAGAGAGAAATAGATGTAGTAGATATAAAAAAAGGAAAAATACATATATTTGATAGGCGGGGTCCAAGAGCTAATAACTCGATTCTGCAGATACATATAGTAAATACAAGGAGAAA
Organism: Procambarus clarkii; assembly: GCF_040958095.1. NCBI lineage: Eukaryota > Metazoa > Arthropoda > Malacostraca > Decapoda > Cambaridae > Procambarus > Procambarus clarkii. The sequence continues at coordinate 630,564 of NC_091161.1, read as the reverse complement.
ATAAATACACACACACACACATATTAATTGATAATGGACTGTTTTGTGTGCGTATCCATGTGTACTATTGTCAAGACCGACAGACACGTGAAGCTATGTGTGTGTATGTGTACCTGTAATTGAACTGACATGTGTACGGTAATTATCTGTATGTGTCCATTTTAAAGGTACACATTAGTGAATGTGTATTTATGTAAATTGATTGACATATGTACGTGTGCGCGCGATTAGTGTTACTTTAATTTATATGGTTAACATTTATACGTTTGAATGACATAGTTTCCCATTATTGTCACATTTTTTGTTACATGTCTACTATTGTCAAGATGGACAGACGAGTGTTTATGTGTACCAGTATTTGAACTGACAAGTGTACTGCAACTATCTGCGTGTGTTCATTTTAAAGGAATATATTAGTGAATGTTTATTTATGTAAATTGATTGGAATATGTATGTGGACGCTCGGTTAGTGTTACTGTAATTTATATGGTTAACGTTTGAATGACATAGTTTCCCCTCATTGTCACATTTTTTGTTACTATTTCGCTGTTCACTCTCACTCTCTCTGAATCGCGTGGACTAATTGTGCTCACGTGTGTTTGTGTAGGGTAGAGGAACCATATGCTTTTCACACAATAATTTGCAACTATTTGTTAAGAAACATTTCAAAAGATCATCTACGTTTTTATTAAGGGTTCTTTTTCCTAACATACAAGTCAATCACACAGTACCTAACCTCAGTCAGAAACACTTTTCTTACTATATCTCGCAACGTCTTTTGCATATATATCCTATCTTAAATAATTAACAATTTTAATTCATAACTGCCAACCCCCCTCCCATCCAAAGCTTTCAAAGCCACCAAACATCATTCCTTTCCCTTAACCTCTCCCAAATTATCTTTTGCACCAATTCACAAACTAGGGGGCTTTATAGCTGAGTGGACGTCGCTCTCGACTCGTAATCGTAGCTCATTCGATCCCACGGTGATGGAACAAACGGAAATCAGCAGAGTTTCTATCATTCTGATGCCCCAGTTACCTAGCAGTAAATATGTATCTGGGCGTTAGACAGCTGTTACGGGCTGCTTCCTGGGTGTGTGTGTGTGGAATGTTTTTTATTAGTTAGTAATAATTGATTGATTGACAGTTGAGAGGCGGGCCGAAAGAGTAGAGCTCAACCCTCGCAAGCATAACTAGGTGAACACAACTAGATAAATACTAACCAACCACGATCTCGACAATCCATTACACACACAACCCCCCCCCCCCACCCCCTCCCCCCCCAACTCCCCAAATCGTTCTACCTAAATCAATAAAAAATTAAAACAAATCAATTAATTCACCAAAAATACTAACTATAAATAAAGGAATCAAATTCGAGACATACAGCGACTCCAGCGTGGTCTAGTCGGAAGAGAACGTGTTCTCATCTGGATAGATTGCGATCGAGTCTGTCGGAACGGGTGTGTAACTGCAGGGCACAAATATTTGTGTGTCCCCTCCTGTAGCTGCCTCTGTTTCGACAGGTTCCCTGGATAGCTGGAATTGACCTGGCACTTGGAAAGTGGGGAAGGGGTGAAATCCGTTGGGCCCACGGATGAATACCTTGGATCCATGGACCTAGAGCAGGTCTAATCACCTGGGATTCGAACCCACGGTGGGAATAAGGGAGGAGATATGGGGAGGGGGGGGGGGGAAGGATGTTTCCCTGGAACCAAACCTCACATAAACTCGGACACTCACACACACACCCTCACCCGAACACTCACAGGGGCACTCACACTCACACACACACATAGACTGTGATAAGGGAGACCATCTGAGGGGACACAGATGGCCTCCTGGACCCACAGGTATAACCGGACACACACGCACCCGGACACTCACAGGGACACTCACACTTACACACACTCGCCCGGACACTCACAGGGATATACACACACAGACACACATCCATAGACACAAACTGTGATAAGGGAGACCATCTGAGGGGACAGAGATGGCCTCCTGGACACACAAGTATATATCAATATTTAATTTATTATTTATTATTTAATTTTATTAAATAAGTAATCAAATTAATGTTTTTTAATAAATTATTTTTTTATTAAATTATTAAATAATTATATTAATAAAACAAATTAAATTAAATTTAATAATAAATATTTATTATTTAATTTACATATATGACAGATTTTTTAAATATATATATATATATATATATATATATATATATATATATATATATATATATATATATATATATATATATATATATATATTCATGCGAACAAGCCTTAATGGTCCCCAGGACTATATGCAACTGAAAACTCACATGCCAGAAGTGACTCGAACCCATACTGCCAGGAGCAATGCAACTGGTATGTACAGGACGCCTTAATCCGCTTGTGTCAATTTTAAAGGAATATATTAGTGAATATTTATTTATGTAAATTGATATATATATATATATATATATATATATATATATATATATATATATATATATATATATATATATATATATATATATATATATATATATATATATATATATATATATATATATATATATATAAAGAGAATGTCTGTCTATGTAATGAGGCCACATGCTGGAGGCTGCAGCCATAAACAGATTTATTTTAAAATTTATTTATTAATATATTATTAAGGCTTATTATTACTTAATTAATATATTTGTAGAGGGAATGGTCTGGGGTAGGGAACGGGCATAGGTTGGTCAGTGTTGACTTTAGCTAAAGGATTTAGGAATAATTATTAATTATTCTTATCACTCCCCCCCCCCTACCAATTTAATTAAAGTTAATTGTAAAATAATGCTTGAGATGGCTGAAGACTTTTTCGTACCTAGAAAAAACCTAAATTAAACACATAAAGAAGTTTATTGGTCCTGATTTAAGTTAAAGGAAGAGGTGCAAAGGTGGTGGTGGGGGGGGGGAGGATACGGGATTTAGAGGTGGAATGAAGAGAGGGAACAGGGGGAGTGGTGCAGGTGAAACAGGGAGGAAGAGGGGGGAACAGGGGGGGCTGTACAGGTGAAACAGGGATGGGGATGGGGGAACAGGGGGAGTGGTGCAGATGAAACAGGGATGAAGAGGAGAAACAGGGGGAGTGGTGCAGGGGAAACAGGGATGGGATGGGGGAAACAGGGGGAGTGGTGCAGGTGAAACAGGGATGGGGATGGGGGAACAGGGGGAGTGGTGCAGGTGAAACAGGGATGGGGATGGGGGAACAGGGGGAGTGGTGCAGGTGAAACAGGGATGGGGATGGGGGAACAGGGGGAGTGGTGCAGGTGAAACAGGGATGGGGATGTGGGAACAGGGGGAGTGGTGCAGGTGAAACAGGGATGCAGAGGGAGAAACAGGGGGGAGTGGTGCAGGTGAAACAGGGATTAAAGGAAAATTTATATAAGTAGATAGATGGATGTCTACATTGATTGCCAAATATATACATTGACGGATAGACGGATGCATAGATGCATCCTTCTATCTGATGGATGGAAAGACATATGAGTAGATGGATGGATAGACAGAAGAGTTGATGGACGGATAAATGGAATATAAATGTATATAATGATAAATGGTTGGTTTATGGGAAGATAGATTGATGGATTGACAGATATAAGTAGATAGATAGATGGATCCATTGATGGATTCATTTGTGCTTATCTCTTGAGGTTCTTCTTGAGATGATTTCGGGGCTTTAGTGTCCCCGCGGTCCGGTCCTCGACCAGGCCTCCACCCCCAGGAAGCAGCCCGTGACAGCTGACTAACACCCAGGTACCTGTTTTACTGCAAGGTAACAGGGGCACAGGGTGAAAGAAACTCTGCCCATTGTTTCTCGGCGGCGCCCGGAATCGAACCCGGGACCACAGGATCACAAGTCCAGTGTCCAGTGTGCTGTCCGCTCGGCCGACTGGCTCCCCGGTCGGAGGGGAGCCGGTGAACAGGCGAATCAGGGTAAAGAATATCTGTCGATTTGCTATTGCATCAACTGAGATTCGATATGGGACCATTAGGATTATAACCAACGAACTCTCTCCGTTTAGACGGTAGGCCTCCAGTTTGTGTGTGTGTGTGTGTGTTAGAGAGAAATAGATGTAGTAGATATAAAAAAAGGAAAAATACATATATTTGATAGGCGGGGTCCAAGAGCTAATAACTCGATTCTGCAGATACATATAGTAAATACAAGGAGAAAATAAATACACACACACACACATATTAATTGATAATGGACTGTTTTGTGTGCGTATCCATGTGTACTATTGTCAAGACCGACAGACACGTGAAGCTATGTGTGTGTATGTGTACCTGTAATTGAACTGACATGTGTACGGTAATTATCTGTATGTGTCCATTTTAAAGGTACACATTAGTGAATGTGTATTTATGTAAATTGATTGACATATGTACGTGTGCGCGCGATTAGTGTTACTTTAATTTATATGGTTAACATTTATACGTTTGAATGACATAGTTTCCCATTATTGTCACATTTTTTGTTACATGTCTACTATTGTCAAGATGGACAGACGAGTGTTTATGTGTACCAGTATTTGAACTGACATGTGTACTGCAACTATCTGCGTGTGTTCATTTTAAAGGAATATATTAGTGAATGTTTATTTATGTAAATTGATTGGAATATGTATGTGGACGCTCGGTTAGTGTTACTGTAATTTATATGGTTAACGTTTGAATGACATAGTTTCCCCTCATTGTCACATTTTTTGTTACTATTTCGCTGTTCACTCTCACTCTCTCTGAATCGCGTGGACTAATTGTGCTCACGTGTGTTTGTGTAGGGTAGAGGAACCATATGCTTTTCACACAATAATTTGCAACTATTTGTTAAGAAACATTTCAAAAGATCATCTACGTTTTTATTAAGTGTTCTTTTTCCTAACATACAAGTCAATCACACAGTACCTAACCTCAGTCAGAAACACTTTTCTTACTATATCTCGCAACGTCTTTTGCATATATATCCTATCTTAAATAATTAACAATTTTAATTCATAACTGCCAACCCCCCTCCCATCCAAAGCTTTCAAAGCCACCAAACATCATTCCTTTCCCTTAACCTCTCCCAAATTATCTTTTGCACCAATTCACAAACTAGGGGGCTTTATAGCTGAGTGGACGTCGCTCTCGACTCGTAATCGTAGCTCATTCGATCCCACGGTGATGGAACAAACGGAAATCAGCAGAGTTTCTATCATTCTGATGCCCCAGTTACCTAGCAGTAAATATGTATCTGGGCGTTAGACAGCTGTTACGGGCTGCTTCCTGGGTGTGTGTGTGTGGAATGTTTTTTATTAGTTAGTAATAATTGATTGATTGACAGTTGAGAGGCGGGCCGAAAGAGTAGAGCTCAACCCTCGCAAGCATAACTAGGTGAACACAACTAGATAAATACTAACCAACCACGATCTCGACAATCCATTACACACACAACCCCCCCCCCCACCCCCTCCCCCCCCCAACTCCCCAAATCGTTCTACCTAAATCAATAAAAAATTAAAACAAATCAATTAATTCACCAAAAATACTAACTATAAATAAAGGAATCAAATTCGAGACATACAGCGACTCCAGCGTGGTCTAGTCGGAAGAGAACGTGTTCTCATCTGGATAGATTGCGATCGAGTCTGTCGGAACGGGTGTGTAACTGCAGGGCACAAATATTTGTGTGTCCCCTCCTGTAGCTGCCTCTGTTTCGACAGGTTCCCTGGATAGCTGGAATTGACCTGGCACTTGGAAAGTGGGGAAGGGGTGAAATCCGTTGGGCCCACGGATGGATACCTTGGATCCATGGACCTAGAGCAGGTCTAATCACCTGGGATTCGAACCCACGGTGGGAATAAGGGAGGAGATATGGGGAGGGGGGGGGGGGAAGGATGTTTCCCTGGAACCAAACCTCACATAAACCCGGACACTCACACACACACCCTCACCCGAACACTCACAGGGGCACTCACACTCACACACACACATAGACTGTGATAAGGGAGACCATCTGAGGGGACACAGATGGCCTCCTGGACCCACAGGTATAACCGGACACACACGCACCCGGACACTCACAGGGACACTCACACTCACACACACTCGCCCGGACACTCACAGGGATATACACACACAGACACACATCCATAGACACAAACTGTGATAAGGGAGACCATCTGAGGGGACACAGATGGCCTCCTGGACACACAAGTATATATCAATATTTAATTTATTATTTATTATTTAATTTTATTAAATAAGTAATCAAATTAATGTTTTTTAATAAATTATTATTTTATTAAATTATTAAATAATTATATTAATAAAACAAATTAAATTAAATTTAATAATTAAATATTTATTATTTAATTTACATATATGACAGATTTTTTAAATATATATATATATATATATATATATATATATATATATATATATATATATATATATATATATATATATATATATATATATATATATATATTCATGCGAACAAGCCTTAATGGTCCCCAGGACTATATGCAACTGAAAACTCACATGCCAGAAGTGACTCGAACCCATACTGCCAGGAGCAATGCAACTGGTATGTACAGGACGCCTTAATCCGCTTGTGTCAATTTTAAAGGAATATATTAGTGAATATTTATTTATGTAAATTGATATATATATATATATATATATAATATATATATATATATATATATATATATATATATATATATATATATATATATATATATATAAAGAGAATGTCTGTCTATGTAATGAGGCCACATGCTGGAGGCTGCAGCCATAAACAGATTTATTTTAAAATTTATTTATTAATATATTATTAAGGCTTATTATTACTAAATTAATATATTTGTAGAGAGGAATGGTCTGGGGTAGGGAACGGGCATAGGTTGGTCAGTGTTGACTTTAGCTAAAGGATTTAGGAATAATTATTAATTATTCTTATCACTCCCCCCCCCCTACCAATTTAATTAAAGTTAATTGTAAAATAATGCTTGAGATGGCTGAAGACTTTTTCGTACCTAGAAAAAACCTAAATTAAACACATAAAGAAGTTTATTGGTCCTGATTTAAGTTAAAGGAAGAGGTGCAAAGGTGGTGGTGGGGGGGGGGAGGATACGGGATTTAGAGGTGGAATGAAGAGAGGGAACAGGGGGAGTGGTGCAGGTGAAACAGGGATGAAGAGGGGAGAACAGGGAGGGGCTGTACAGGTGAAACAGGGATGGGGATGGGGGAACAGGGGGAGTGGTGCAGATGAAACAGGGATGAAGAGGGAGAAACAGGGGGAGTGGTGCAGGTGAAACAGGGATGGGGATGGGGGAACAGGGGAGTGGTGCAGGTGAAACAGGGATGGGGGTGGGGGAACAGGGGGAGTGGTGCAGGTGAAACAGGGATGGGGATGGGGGAACAGGGGGAGTGGTGCAGGTGAAACAGGGATGGGGATGGGGGAACAGGGGGAGTGGTGCAGGTGAAACAGGGATGGGGATGGGGGAACAGGGGGAGTGGTGCAGGTGAAACAGGGATGGGGATGTGGGAACAGGGGGAGTGGTGCAGGTGAAACAGGGATGCAGAGGGAGAAACAGGGGGAGTGGTGCAGGTGAAACAGGGATTAAAGGAAAATTTATATAAGTAGATAGATGGATGTCTACATTGATTGCCAAATATATACATTGACGGATAGACGGATGCATAGATGCATCCTTCTATCTGATGGATGGAAAGACATATGAGTAGATGGATGGATAGACAGAAGAGTTGATGGACGGATAAATGGAATATAAATGTATATAATGATAAATGGTTGGTTTATGGGATGATAGATTGATGGATTGACAGATATAAGTAGATAGATAGATGGATCCATTGATGGATTCATTTGTGCTTATCTCTTGAGGTTCTTCTTGAGATGATTTCGGGGCTTTAGTGTCCCCGCGGTCCGGTCCTCGACCAGGCCTCCACCCCCAGGAAGCAGCCCGTGACAGCTGACTAACACCCAGGTACCTGTTTTACTGCAAGGTAACAGGGGCACAGGGTGAAAGAAACTCTGCCCATTGTTTCTCGGCGGCGCCCGGAATCGAACCCGGGACCACAGGATCACAAGTCCAGTGTCCAGTGTGCTGTCCGCTCGGCCGACTGGCTCCCCGGTCGGAGGGGAGCCGGTGAACAGGCGAATCAGGGTAAAGAATATCTGTCGATTTGCTATTGCATCAACTGAGATTCGATATGGGACCATTAGGATTATAACCAACGAACTCTCTCCGTTTAGACGGTAGGCCTCCAGTTTGTGTGTGTGTGTGTGTGTTAGAGAGAAATAGATGTAGTAGATATAAAAAAAGGAAAAATACATATATTTGATAGGCGGGGTCCAAGAGCTAATAACTCGATTCTGCAGATACATATAGTAAATACAAGGAGAAAATAAATACACACACACACACATATTAATTGATAATGGACTGTTTTGTGTGCGTATCCATGTGTACTATTGTCAAGACCGACAGACACGTGAAGCTATGTGTGTGTATGTGTACCTGTAATTGAACTGACATGTGTACGGTAATTATCTGTATGTGTCCATTTTAAAGGTACACATTAGTGAATGTGTATTTATGTAAATTGATTGACATATGTACGTGTGCGCGCGATTAGTGTTACTTTAATTTATATGGTTAACATTTATACGTTTGAATGACATAGTTTCCCATTATTGTCACATTTTTTGTTACATGTCTACTATTGTCAAGATGGACAGACGAGTGTTTATGTGTACCAGTATTTGAACTGACATGTGTACTGCAACTATCTGCGTGTGTTCATTTTAAAGGAATATATTAGTGAATGTTTATTTATGTAAATTGATTGGAATATGTATGTGGACGCTCGGTTAGTGTTACTGTAATTTATATGGTTAACGTTTGAATGACATAGTTTCCCCTCATTGTCACATTTTTTGTTACTATTTCGCTGTTCACTCTCACTCTCTCTGAATCGCGTGGACTAATTGTGCTCACGTGTGTTTGTGTAGGGTAGAGGAACCATATGCTTTTCACACAATAATTTGCAACTATTTGTTAAGAAACATTTCAAAAGATCATCTACGTTTTTATTAAGTGTTCTTTTTCCTAACATACAAGTCAATCACACAGTACCTAACCTCAGTCAGAAACACTTTTCTTACTATATCTCGCAACGTCTTTTGCATATATATCCTATCTTAAATAATTAACAATTTTAATTCATAACTGCCAACCCCCCTCCCATCCAAAGCTTTCAAAGCCACCAAACATCATTCCTTTCCCTTAACCTCTCCCAAATTATCTTTTGCACCAATTCACAAACTAGGGGGCTTTATAGCTGAGTGGACGTCGCTCTCGACTCGTAATCGTAGCTCATTCGATCCCACGGTGATGGAACAAACGGAAATCAGCAGAGTTTCTATCATTCTGATGCCCCAGTTACCTAGCAGTAAATATGTATCTGGGCGTTAGACAGCTGTTACGGGCTGCTTCCTGGGTGTGTGTGTGTGGAATGTTTTTTATTAGTTAGTAATAATTGATTGATTGACAGTTGAGAGGCGGGCCGAAAGAGTAGAGCTCAACCCTCGCAAGCATAACTAGGTGAACACAACTAGATAAATACTAACCAACCACGATCTCGACAATCCATTACACACACAACCCCCCCACCCCCTCCCCCCCCAACTCCCCAAATCGTTCTACCTAAATCAATAAAAAATTAAAACAAATCAATTAATTCACCAAAAATACTAACTATAAATAAAGGAATCAAATTCGAGACATACAGCGACTCCAGCGTGGTCTAGTCGGAAGAGAACGTGTTCTCATCTGGATAGATTGCGATCGAGTCTGTCGGAACGGGTGTGTAACTGCAGGGCACAAATATTTGTGTGTCCCCTCCTGTAGCTGCCTCTGTTTCGACAGGTTCCCTGGATAGCTGGAATTGACCTGGCACTTGGAAAGTGGGGAAGGGGTGAAATCCGTTGGGCCCACGGATGGATACCTTGGATCCATGGACCTAGAGCAGGTCTAATCACCTGGGATTCGAACCCACGGTGGGAATAAGGGAGGAGATATGGGGAGGGGGGGGGGGAAGGATGTTTCCCTGGAACCAAACCTCACATAAACCCGGACACTCACACACACACCCTCACCCGAACACTCACAGGGGCACTCACACTCACACACACACATAGACTGTGATAAGGGAGACCATCTGAGGGGACACAGATGGCCTCCTGGACCCACAGGTATAACCGGACACACACGCACCCGGACACTCACAGGGACACTCACACTCACACACACTCGCCCGGACACTCACAGGGATATACACACACAGACACACATCCATAGACACAAACTGTGATAAGGGAGACCATCTGAGGGGACACAGATGGCCTCCTGGACACACAAGTATATATCAATATTTAATTTATTATTTATTATTTAATTTTATTAAATAAGTAATCAAATTAATGTTTTTTAATAAATTATTATTTTATTAAATTATTAAATAATTATATTAATAAAACAAATTAAATTAAATTTAATAATTAAATATTTATTATTTAATTTACATATATGACAGATTTTTTAAATATATATATATATATATATATATATATATATATATATATATATATATATATATATATATATATATATATATATATATATATATTCATGCGAACAAGCCTTAATGGTCCCCAGGACTATATGCAACTGAAAACTCACATGCCAGAAGTGACTCGAACCCATACTGCCAGGAGCAATGCAACTGGTATGTACAGGACGCCTTAATCCGCTTGTGTCAATTTTAAAGGAATATATTAGTGAATATTTATTTATGTAAATTGATATATATATATATATATATATATATATATATATATATATATATATATATATATATATATATATATATATATATATATATATATATATAAAGAGAATGTCTGTCTATGTAATGAGGCCACATGCTGGAGGCTGCAGCCATAAACAGATTTATTTTAAAATTTATTTATTAATATATTATTAAGGCTTATTATTACTAAATTAATATATTTGTAGAGGGAATGGTCTGGGGTAGGGAACGGGCATAGGTTGGTCAGTGTTGACTTTAGCTAAAGGATTTAGGAATAATTATTAATTATTCTTATCACTCCCCCCCCCCCCTACCAATTTAATTAAAGTTAATTGTAAAATAATGCTTGAGATGGCTGAAGACTTTTTCGTACCTAGAAAAAACCTAAATTAAACACATAAAGAAGTTTATTGGTCCTGATTTAAGTTAAAGGAAGAGGTGCAAAGGTGGTGGTGGGGGGGAGGGAGGATACGGGATTTAGAGGTGGAATGAAGAGAGGGAACAGGGGGAGTGGTGCAGGTGAAACAGGGAGGAAGAGGGGAGAACAGGGGGGGCTGTACAGGTGAAACAGGGATGGGGATGGGGGAACAGGGGGAGTGGTGCAGATGAAACAGGGATGAAGAGGAGAAACAGGGGGAGTGGTGCAGGTGAAACAGGGATGAAGAGGGAGAAACAGAGAGAGTGGTGCAGGTGAAACAGGGATGGGGATGGGGGAACAGGGGGAGTGGTGCAGGTGAAACAGGGATGGGGATGGGGGAACAGGGGGAGTGGTGCAGGTGAAACAGGGATGGGGATGGGGGAACAGGGGGAGTGGTGCAGGTGAAACAGGGATGGGGATGGGGGAACAGGGGGAGTGGTGCAGGTGAAACAGGGATGGGGATGTGGGAACAGGGGGAGTGGTGCAGGTGAAACAGGGATGCAGAGGGAGAAACAGGGGGAGTGGTGCAGGTGAAACAGGGATTAAAGGAAAATTTATATAAGTAGATAGATGGATGTCTACATTGATTGCCAAATATATACATTGACGGATAGACGGATGCATAGATGCATCCTTCTATCTGATGGATGGAAAGACATATGAGTAGATGGATGGATAGACAGAAGAGTTGATGGACGGATAAATGGAATATAAATGTATATAATGATAAATGGTTGGTTTATGGGATGATAGATTGATGGATTGACAGATATAAGTAGATAGATAGATGGATCCATTGATGGATTCATTTGTGCTTATCTCTTGAGGTTCTTCTTGAGATGATTTCGGGGCTTTAGTGTCCCCGCGGTCCGGTCCTCGACCAGGCCTCCACCCCCAGGAAGCAGCCCGTGACAGCTGACTAACACCCAGGTACCTGTTTTACTGCAAGGTAACAGGGGCACAGGGTGAAAGAAACTCTGCCCATTGTTTCTCGGCGGCGCCCGGAATCGAACCCGGGACCACAGGATCACAAGTCCAGTGTCCAGTGTGCTGTCCGCTCGGCCGACTGGCTCCCCGGTCGGAGGGGAGCCGGTGAACAGGCGAATCAGGGTAAAGAATATCTGTCGATTTGCTATTGCATCAACTGAGATTCGATATGGGACCATTAGGATTATAACCAACGAACTCTCTCCGTTTAGACGGTAGGCCTCCAGTTTGTGTGTGTGTGTGTGTGTTAGAGAGAAATAGATGTAGTAGATATAAAAAAAGGAAAAATACATATATTTGATAGGCGGGGTCCAAGAGCTAATAACTCGATTCTGCAGATACATATAGTAAATACAAGGAGAAAATAAATACACACACACACACATATTAATTGATAATGGACTGTTTTGTGTGCGTATCCATGTGTACTATTGTCAAGACCGACAGACACGTGAAGCTATGTGTGTGTATGTGTACCTGTAATTGAACTGACATGTGTACGGTAATTATATGTATGTGTCCATTTTAAAGGTACACATTAGTGAATGTGTATTTATGTAAATTGATTGACATATGTACGTGTGCGCGCGATTAGTGTTACTTTAATTTATATGGTTAACATTTATACGTTTGAATGACATAGTTTCCCATTATTGTCACATTTTTTGTTACATGTCTACTATTGTCAAGATGGACAGACGAGTGTTTATGTGTACCAGTATTTGAACTGACATGTGTACTGCAACTATCTGCGTGTGTTCATTTTAAAGGAATATATTAGTGAATGTTTATTTATGTAAATTGATTGGAATATGTATGTGGACGCTCGGTTAGTGTTACTGTAATTTATATGGTTAACGTTTGAATGACATAGTTTCCCCTCATTGTCACATTTTTTGTTACTATTTCGCTGTTCACTCTCACTCTCTCTGAATCGCGTGGACTAATTGTGCTCACGTGTGTTTGTGTAGGGTAGAGGAACCATATGCTTTTCACACAATAATTTGCAACTATTTGTTAAGAAACATTTCAAAAGATCATCAACGTTTTTATTAAGTGTTCTTTTTCCTAACATACAAGTCAATCACACAGTACCTAACCTCAGTCAGAAACACTTCTCTTACTATATCTCGCAACGTCTTTTGCATATATATCCTATCTTAAATAATTAACAATTTTAATTCATAACTGCCAACCCCCCTCCCATCCAAAGCTTTCAAAGCCACCAAACATCATTCCTTTCCCTTAACCTCTCCCAAATTATCTTTTGCACCAATTCACAAACTAGGGGGCTTTATAGCTGAGTGGACGTCGCTCTCGACTCGTAATCGTAGCTCATTCGATCCCACGGTGATGGAACAAACGGAAATCAGCAGAGTTTCTATCATTCTGATGCCCCAGTTACCTAGCAGTAAATATGTATCTGGGCGTTAGACAGCTGTTACGGGCTGCTTCCTGGGTGTGTGTGTGTGGAATGTTTTTTATTAGTTAGTAATAATTGATTGATTGACAGTTGAGAGGCGGGCCGAAAGAGTAGAGCTCAACCCTCGCAAGCATAACTAGGTGAACACAACTAGATAAATACTAACCAACCACGATCTCGACAATCCATTACACACACAACCCCCCCACCCCCTCCCCCCCCAACTCCCCAAATCGTTCTACCTAAATCAATAAAAAATTAAAAGCAAATCAATTAATTCACCAAAAATACTAACTATAAATAAAGGATTCAAATTCGAGACATACAGCGACTCCAGCGTGGTCTAGTCGGAAGAGAACGTGTTCTCATCTGGATAGATTGCGATCGAGTCTGTCGGAACGGGTGTGTAACTGCAGGGCACAAATATTTGTGTGTCCCCTCCTGTAGCTGCCTCTGTTTCGACAGGTTCCCTGGATAGCTGGAATTGACCTGGCACTTGGAAAGTGGGGAAGGGGTGAAATCCGTTGGGCCCACGGATGGATACCTTGGATCCATGGACCTAGAGCAGGTCTAATCACCTGGGATTCGAACCCACGGTGGGAATAAGGGAGGAGATATGGGGAGGGGGGGGGGGAAGGATGTTTCCCTGGAACCAAACCTCACATAAACCCGGACACTCACACACACACCCTCACCCGAACACTCACAGGGGCACTCACACTCACACACACACATAGACTGTGATAAGGGAAGACCATCTGAGGGGACACAGATGGCCTCCTGGACCCACAGGTATAACCGGACACACACGCACCCGGACACTCACAGGGACACTCACACTCACACACACTCGCCCGGACACTCACAGGGATATACACACACAGACACACATCCATAGACACAAACTGTGATAAGGGAGACCATCTGAGGGGACACAGATGGCCTCCTGGACACACAAGTATATATCAATATTTAATTTATTATTTATTATTTAATTTTATTAAATAAGTAATCAAATTAATGTTTTTTAATAAATTATTATTTTATTAAATTATTAAATAATTATATTAATAAAACAAATTAAATTAAATTTAATAATTAAATATTTATTATTTAATTTACATATATGACAGATTTTTTAAATATATATATATATATATATATATATATATATATATATATATATATATTTTATTAAATATGACCGAAAAAGTAAGATTAATAATTCTAACACGAATTTTCTCAATCTTTCGTACATTATGCTTCGCTGTTGGAGGTAAATCAAAAATCACTTCTCCAAAATTCATTTTTATTTCTAGTCTGACGCGACACGGGCGCGTTTCGTAAAACTTATTACATTTTCAAAGACTTCACAAATACACAACTGATTAGAACTTGCGTTTCCCTGATTTTATATCTACATTTGAGTGAGGTGGGAAGGGTGATGTGGCATTACATTTGAGTGAGGTGGGAAGGATGATGTGGCATTAGAGAATATTAATAGGGTATTAAAAGTATTAACACAAGACAGAACACGAAACAATGGATATTGAATAGAAGTGTTTGTATAAAGCCTATTGGTCCATATTTCTTGATGCTTCTATATTGGAGCGGAGTCTTGAGGTGGGTAGAATATAGTTGTGCAATAATTGGCTGTTGATTGCTGGTGTTGACTTCTTGATGTGTAGTGCCTCGCAAACGTCAAGCCGCCTGCTATCGCTGTATCTATCGATGATTTCTGTGTTGTTTACTAGGATTTCTCTGGCGATGGTTTGGTTATGGGAAGAGATTATATGTTCCTTAATGGAGCCCTGTTGTTTATGCATCGTTAAACGCCTAGAAAGAGATGTTGTTGTCTTGCCTATATACTGGGTTTTTTGGAGCTTACAGTCCCCAAGTGGGCATTTGAAGGCATAGACGACGTTAGTCTCTTTTAAAGCGTTCTGTTTCGTGTCTGGAGAGTTTCTCATGAGTAGGCTGGCCGTTTTTCTGGTTTTATAGTAAATCGTCAGTTGTATCCTCTGATTTTTGTCTGTAGGGATAACGTTTCTATTAACAATATCTTTCAGGACCCTTTCCTCTGTTTTATGAGCTGTGGAAAAGAAGTTCCTGTAAAATAGTCTAATAGGGGGTATAGGTGTTGTGTTAGTTGTCTCTTCGGAGGTTGCATGGCTTTTCACTTTCCTTCTTATGATGTCTTCGATGAAACCATTGGAGAAGCCGTTATTGACTAGAACCTGCCTTACCCTACAGAGTTCTTCGTCGACTTGCTTCCATTCTGAGCTGTGGCTGAGAGCGTGGTCGACGTATGCGTTAACAACACTCCTCTTGTACCTGTCAGGGCAGTCGCTGTTGGCATTTAGGCACATTCCTATGTTTGTTTCCTTTGTGTAGACTGCAGTGTGGAAACCTCCGCCCTTTTCCATGACTGTTACATCTAGAAAAGGCAGCTTCCCATCCTTTTCCGTCTCGTAAGTGAAACGCAGCACGGAACTCTGCTCAAATGCCTCCTTCAGCTCCTGCAGATGTCTGACATCAGGTACCTGTGTAAAAATGTCGTCAACATACCTGCAGTATATGGCCGGTTTCAAGTTCATGTCGACTAAGACTTTTTGCTCGATGGTACCCATGTAGAAGTTTGCAAACAGGACACCTAGGGGAGAACCCATAGCGACCCCATCTACTTGCTTATACATATGCCCATCCGGGCTCAAGAAGGGTGCCTCTTTAGTACAAGCTTGGAGTAGTTTCCTCAGAATACTTTCTGGCATGTCATTTCTGTCAAGACGCACAAGCCTGGAAACCCACTTCGGCCAATCATTAGCCAGATACCCACACCCACGTACAGATTGGCAAAGCGACTCAACGGCCTGCTGACTCCTTATGTTCCTTGCGCCTTCAGCCTGAAGTCTCCAAAGGAATTTGTGGACTTACTGCGGGGCGCACGGGCCACAGGGATAAGAGCCTCGTTGGACGTAGAATCGCTGTTTACCAACGTACCTGTGGACGAGACAATCGGAATGATAGCCGACAGAGTGTATCGTGATCCAGCCTGTACTCCTCTTGACATGCCAGAAAGTATTCTGAGGAAACTACTCCAAGCTTGTACTAAAGAGGCACCCTTCTTGAGCCCGGATGGGCATATGTATAAGCAAGTAGATGGGGTCGCTATGGGTTCTCCCCTAGGTGTCCTGTTTGCAAACTTCTACATGGGTACCATCGAGCAAAAAGTCTTAGTCGACATGAACTTGAAACCGGCCATATACTGCAGGTATGTTGACGACATTTTTACACAGGTACCTGATGTCAGACATCTGCAGGAGCTGAAGGAGGCATTTGAGCAGAGTTCCGTGCTGCGTTTCACTTACGAGACGGAAAAGGATGGGAAGCTGCCTTTTCTAGATGTAACAGTCATGGAAAAGGGCGGAGGTTTCCACACTGCAGTCTACACAAAGGAAACAAACATAGGAATGTGCCTAAATGCCAACAGCGACTGCCCTGACAGGTACAAGAGGAGTGTTGTTAACGCATACGTCGACCGTGCTCTCAGCCACAGCTCAGAATGGAAGCAAGTCGACGAAGAACTCTGTAGGGTAAGGCAGGTTCTAGTCAATAACGGCTTCTCCAATGGTTTCATCGAAGACATCATAAGAAGGAAAGTGAAAAGCCATGCAACCTCCGAAGAGACAACTAACACAACACCTATACCCCCTATTAGACTATTTTACAGGAACTTCTTTTCCACAGCTCATAAAACAGAGGAAAGGGTCCTGAAAGATATTGTTAATAGAAACGTTATCCCTACAGACAAAAATCAGAGGATACAACTGACGATTTACTATAAAACCAGAAAAACGGCCAGCCTACTCATGAGAAACTCTCCAGACACGAAACAGAACGCTTTAAAAGAGACTAACGTCGTCTTTGCCTTCAAATGCCCACTTGGGGACTGTAAGCTCCAAAAAACCCAGTATATAGGCAAGACAACAACATCTCTTTCTAGGCGTTTAACGATGCATAAACAACAGGGCTCCATTAAGGAACATATAATCTCTTCCCATAACCAAACCATCGCCAGAGAAATCCTAGTAAACAACACAGAAATCATCGATAGATACAGCGATAGCAGGCGGCTTGACGTTTGCGAGGCACTACACATCAAGAAGTCAACACCAGCAATCAACAGCCAATTATTGCACAACTATATTCTACCCACCTCAAGACTCCGCTCCAATATAGAAGCATCAAGAAATATGGACCAATAGGCTTTATACAAACACTTCTATTCAATATCCATTGTTTCGTGTTCTGTCTTGTGTTGATACTTTTAATACCCTATTAATATTCTCTAATGCCACATCATCCTTCCCACCTCACTCAAATGTAATGCCACATCACCCTTCCCACCTCACTCAAATGTAGATATAAAATCAGGGAAACGCAAGTTCTAATCAGTTGTGTATTTGTGAAGTCTTTGAAAATGTAATAAGTTTTACGAAACGCGCCCGTGTCGCGTCAGACTAGAAATAAAAATGAATTTTGGAGAAGTGATTTTTGATTTACCTCCAACAGTGAAGCATAATGTACGAAAGATTGAGAAAATTCGTGTTAGAATTATTAATCTTACTTTTTCGGTCATATTTAATAAAATATGTCTACAGGAAAGACTGCTACCAAAATATACTAATATATATATATATATATATATTCATGCGAACAAGCCTTAATGGTCCCCAGGACTATATGCAACTGAAAACTCACATGCCAGAAGTGACTCGAACCCATACTGCCAGGAGCAATGCAACTGGTATGTACAGGACGCCTTAATCCGCTTGTGTCAATTTTAAAGGAATATATTAGTGAATATTTATTTATGTAAATTGATATATATATATATATATATATATATATATATATATATATATATATATATATATATATATATATATATATATATATATATATATATATAAAGAGAATGTCTGTCTATGTAATGAGGCCACATGCTGGAGGCTGCAGCCATAAACAGATTTATTTTAAAATTTATTTATTAATATATTATTAAGGCTTATTATTACTAAATTAATATATTTGTAGAGGGAATGGTCTGGGGTAGGGAACGGGCATAGGTTGGTCAGTGTTGACTTTAGCTAAAGGATTTAGGAATAATTATTAATTATTCTTATCACTCCCCCCCCCCCCCCTACCAATTTAATTAAAGTTAATTGTAAAATAATGCTTGAGATGGCTGAAGACTTTTTCGTACCTAGAAAAAAACTAAATTAAACACATAAAAAGTTTATTGGTCCTGATTTAAGTTAAAGGAAGAGGTGCAAAGGTGGTGGTGGGGGGGGGGAGGATACTGGATTTAGAGGTGGAATGAAGAGAGGGAACAGGGGGAGTGGTGCAGGTGAAACAGGGAGAAAGAGGGAAGAACAGGGGGGGCTGTACAGGTGAAACAGGGATGGGGATGGGGGAACAGGGGGAGTGGTGCAGATGAAACAGGGATGAAGAGGAGAAACAGGGGGAGTGGTGCAGGTGAAACAGGGATGAAGAGGGAGAAACAGAGAGAGTGGTGCAGGTGAAACAGGGATGGGGATGGGGGAACAGGGGGAGTGGTGCAGGTGAAACAGGGATGGGGATGGGGGAACAGGGGGAGTGGTGCAGGTGAAACAGGGATGGGGATGGGGGAACAGGGGGAGTGGTGCAGGTGAAACAGGGATGGGGATGGGGGAACAGGGGGAGTGGTGCAGGTGAAACAGGGATGGGGATGTGGGAACAGGGGGAGTGGTGCAGGTGAAACAGGGATGCAGAGGGAGAAACAGGGGGGAGTGGTGCAGGTGAAACAGGGATTAAAGGAAAATTTATATAAGTAGATAGATGGATGTCTACATTGATTGCCAAATATATACATTGACGGATAGACGGATGCATAGATGCATCCTTCTATCTGATGGATGGAAAGACATATGAGTAGATGGATGGATAGACAGAAGAGTTGATGGACGGATAAATGGAATATAAATGTATATAATGATAAATGGTTGGTTTATGGGATGATAGATTGATGGATTGACAGATATAAGTAGATAGATAGATGGATCCATTGATGGATTCATTTGTGCTTATCTCTTGAGGTTCTTCTTGAGATGATTTCGGGGCTTTAGTGTCCCCGCGGTCCGGTTCTCGACCAGGCCTCCACCCCCAGGAAGCAGCCCGTGACAGCTGACTAACACCCAGGTACCTGTTTTACTGCAAGGTAACAGGGGCACAGGGTGAAAGAAACTCTGCCCATTTTTCTCGGCGGCGCCCGGAATCGAGCCCGGGACCACAGGATCACAAGTCCAGTGTCCAGTGTGCTGTCCGCTCGGCCGACTGGCTCCCCGGTCGGAGGGGAGCCGGTGAACAGGCGAATCAGGGTAAAGAATATCTGTCGATTTGCTATTGCATCAACTGAGATTCGATATGGGACCATTAGGATTATAACCAACGAACTCTCTCCGTTTAGACGGTAGGCCTCCAGTTTGTGTGTGTGTGTGTGTGTTAGAGAGAAATAGATGTAGTAGATATAAAAAAAGGAAAAATACATATATTTGATAGGCGGGGTCCAAGAGCTAATAACTCGATTCTGCAGATACATATAGTAAATACAAGGAGAAAATAAATACACACACACACACATATTAATTGATAATGGACTGTTTTGTGTGCGTATCCATGTGTACTATTGTCAAGACCGACAGACACGTGAAGCTATGTGTGTGTATGTGTACCTGTAATTGAACTGACATGTGTACGGTAATTATCTGTATGTGTCCATTTTAAAGGTACACATTAGTGAATGTGTATTTATGTAAATTGATTGACATATGTACGTGTGCGCGCGATTAGTGTTACTTTAATTTATATGGTTAACATTTATACGTTTGAATGACATAGTTTCCCATTATTGTCACATTTTTTGTTACATGTCTACTATTGTCAAGATGGACAGACGAGTGTTTATGTGTACCAGTATTTGAACTGACATGTGTACTGCAACTATCTGCGTGTGTTCATTTTAAAGGAATATATTAGTGAATGTTTATTTATGTAAATTGATTGGAATATGTATGTGGACGCTCGGTTAGTGTTACTGTAATTTATATGGTTAACGTTTGAATGACATAGTTTCCCCTCATTGTCACATTTTTTGTTACTATTTCGCTGTTCACTCTCACTCTCTCTGAATCGCGTGGACTAATTGTGCTCACGTGTGTTTGTGTAGGGTAGAGGAACCATATGCTTTTCACACAATAATTTGCAACTATTTGTTAAGAAACATTTCAAAAGATCATCTACGTTTTTATTAAGTGTTCTTTTTCCTAACATACAAGTCAATCACACAGTACCTAACCTCAGTCAGAAACACTTTTCTTACTATATCTCGCAACGTCTTTTGCATATATATCCTATCTTAAATAATTAACAATTTTAATTCATAACTGCCAACCCCCCTCCCATCCAAAGCTTTCAAAGCCACCAAACATCATTCCTTTCCCTTAACCTCTCCCAAATTATCTTTTGCACCAATTCACAAACTAGGGGGCTTTATAGCTGAGTGGACGTCGCTCTCGACTCGTAATCGTAGCTCATTCGATCCCACGGTGATGGAACAAACGGAAATCAGCAGAGTTTCTATCATTCTGATGCCCCAGTTACCTAGCAGTAAATATGTAATCTGGGCGTTAGACAGCTGTTACGGGCTGCTTCCTGGGTGTGTGTGTGTGGAATGTTTTTTATTAGTTAGTAATAATTGATTGATTGACAGTTGAGAGGCGGGCCGAAAGAGTAGAGCTCAACCCTCGCAAGCATAACTAGGTGAACACAACTAGATAAATACTAACCAACCACGATCTCGACAATCCATTACACACACAACCCCCCCACCCCCTCCCCCCCCCAACTCCCCAAATCGTTCTACCTAAATCAATAAAAAATTAAAACAAATCAATTAATTCACCAAAAATACTAACTATAAATAAAGGAATCAAATTCGAGACATACAGCGACTCCAGCGTGGTCTAGTCGGAAGAGAACGTGTTCTCATCTGGATAGATTGCGATCGAGTCTGTCGGAACGGGTGTGTAACTGCAGGGCACAAATATTTGTGTGTCCCCTCCTGTAGCTGCCTCTGTTTCGACAGGTTCCCTGGATAGCTGGAATTGACCTGGCACTTGGAAAGTGGGGAAGGGGTGAAATCCGTTGGGCCCACGGATGGATACCTTGGATCCATGGACCTAGAGCAGGTCTAATCACCTGGGATTCGACCCCACGGTGGGAATAAGGGAGGAGATATGGGGAGGGGGGGGGGAAGGATGTTTCCCTGGAACCAAACCTCACATAAACCCGGACACTCACACACACACCCTCACCCGAACACTCACAGGGGCACTCACACTCACACACACACATAGACTGTGATAAGGGAGACCATCTGAGGGGACACAGATGGCCTCCTGGACCCACAGGTATAACCGGACACACACGCACCCGGACACTCACAGGGACACTCACACTCACACACACTCGCATGGACACTCACAGGGATATACACACACAGACACACATCCATAGACACAAACTGTGATAAGGGAGACCATCTGAGGGGACACAGATGGCCTCCTGGACACACAAGTATATATCAATATTTAATTTATTATTTATCATTTAATTTTATTAAATAAGTAATCAAATTAATGTTTTTTAATAAATTATTATTTTATTAAATTATTAAATAATTATATTAATAAAACAAATTAAATTAAATTTAATAATTAAATATTTATTATTTAATTTACATATATGACAGATTTTTTAAATATATATATATATATATATATATATATATATATATATATATATATATATATATATATATATATATATATATATATATTCATGCGAACAAGCCTTAATGGTCCCCAGGACTATATGCAACTGAAAACTCACATGCCAGAAGTGACTCGAACCCATACTGCCAGGAGCAATGCAACTGGTATGTACAGGACGCCTTAATCCGCTTGTGTCAATTTTAAAGGAATATATTAGTGAATATTTATTTATGTAAATTGATATATATATATATATATATATATATATATATATATATATATATATATATATATATATATATATATATATATAAAGAGAATGTCTGTCTATGTAATGAGGCCACATGCTGGAGGCTGCAGCTATAAACAGATTTATTTTAAAATTTATTTATTAATATATTATTAAGGCTTATTATTACTAAATTAATATATTTGTAGAGGGAATGGTCTGGGGTAGGGAACGGGCATAGGTTGGTCAGTGTTGACTTTAGCTAAAGGATTTAGGAATAATTATTAATTATTCTTATCACTCCCCCCCCCCCTACCAATTTAATTAAAGTTAATTGTAAAATAATGCTTGAGATGGCTGAAGACTTTTTCGTACCTAGAAAAAACCTAAATTAAACACATGAAGAAGTTTATTGGTCCTGATTTAAGTTAAAGGAAGAGGATGCAAAGGTGGTGGTGGGGGGGGGGGGAGGATACGGGATTTAGAGGTGGAATGAAGAGAGGGAACAGGGGGAGTGGTGCAGGTGAAACAGGGAGGAAGAGGGGAAGAACAGGGGGGGCTGTACAGGTGAAACAGGGATGGGGATGGGGGAACAGGGGGAGTGGTGCAGATGAAACAGGGATGAAGAGGAGAAACAGGGGGAGTGGTGCAGGTGAAACAGGGATGAAGAGGGAGAAACAGAGAGAGTGGTGCAGGTGAAACAGGGATGGGGATGGGGGAACTGGGGGAGTGGATGCAGGTGAAACAGGGATGGGGATGGGGGAACAGGGGGAGTGGTGCAGGTGAAACAGGGATGGGGATGGGGGAACAGGGGGAGTGGTGCAGGTGAAACAGGGATGGGGATGGGGGAACAGGGGGAGTGGTGCAGGTGAAACAGGGATGGGGATGTGGGAACAGGGGCAGTGGTGCAGGTGAAACAGGGATGCAGAGGGAGAAACAGGGGGGAGTGGTGCAGGTGAAACAGGGATTAAAGGAAAATTTATATAAGTAGATAGATGGATGTCTACATTGATTGCCAAATATATACATTGACGGATAGACGGATGCATAGATGCATCCTTCTATCTGATGGATGGAAAGACATATGAGTAGATGGATGGATAGACAGAAGAGTTGATGGACGGATAAATGGAATATAAATGTATATAATGATAAATGGTTGGTTTATGGGATGATAGATTGATGGATTGACAGATATAAGTAGATAGATAGATGGATCCATTGATGGATTCATTTGTGCTTATCTCTTGAGGTTCTTCTTGAGATGATTTCGGGGCTTTAGTGTCCCCGCGGTCCGGTCCTCGACCAGGCCTCCACCCCCAGGAAGCAGCCCGTGACAGCTGACTAACACCCAGGTACCTGTTTTACTGCAAGGTAACAGGGGCACAGGGTGAAAGTAAACTCTGCCCATTGTTTCTCGGCGGCGCCCGGAATCGAACCCGGGACCACAGGATCACAAGTCCAGTGTCCAGTGTGCTGTCCGCTCGGCCGACTGGCTCCCCGGTCGGAGGGGAGCCGGTGAACAGGCGAATCAGGGTAAAGAATATCTGTCGATTTGCTATTGCATCAACTGAGATTCGATATGGGACCATTAGGATTATAACCAACGAACTCTCTCCGTTTAGACGGTAGGCCTCCAGTTTGTGTGTGTGTGTGTGTGTTAGAGAGAAATAGATGTAGTAGATATAAAAAAAGGAAAAATACATATATTTGATAGGCGGGGTCCAAGAGCTAATAACTCGATTCTGCAGATACATATAGTAAATACAAGGAGAAAATAAATACACACACACACACATATTAATTGATAATGGACTGTTTTGTGTGCGTATCCATGTGTACTATTGTCAAGACCGACAGACACGTGAAGCTATGTGTGTGTATGTGTACCTGTAATTGAACTGACATGTGTACGGTAATTATCTGTATGTGTCCATTTTAAAGGTACACATTAGTGAATGTGTATTTATGTAAATTGATTCACATATGTACGTGTGCGCGCGATTAGTGTTACTTTAATTTATATGGTTAACATTTATACGTTTGAATGACATAGTTTCCCATTATTGTCACATTTTTTGTTACATGTCTACTATTGTCAAGATGGACAGACGAGTGTTTATGTGTACCAGTATTTGAACTGACATGTGTACTGCAACTATCTGCGTGTGTTCATTTTAAAGGAATATATTAGTGAATGTTTATTTATGTAAATTGATTGGAATATGTATGTGGACGCTCGGTTAGTGTTACTGTAATTTATATGGTTAACGTTTGAATGACATAGTTTCCCCTCATTGTCACATTTTTTGTTACTATTTCGCTGTTCACTCTCACTCTCTCTGAATCGCGTGGACTAATTGTGCTCACGTGTGTTTGTGTAGGGTAGAGGAACCATATGCTTTTCACACAATAATTTGCAACTATTTGTTAAGAAACATTTCAAAAGATCATCTACGTTTTTATTAAGTGTTCTTTTTCCTAACATACAAGTCAATCACACAGTACCTAACCTCAGTCAGAAACACTTTTCTTACTATATCTCGCAACGTCATTTGCATATATATCCTATCTTAAATAATTAATAATTTTAATTCATAACTGCCAACCCCCCTCCCATCCAAAGCTTTCAAAGCCACCAAACATCATTCCTTTCCCTTAACCTCTCCCAAATTATCTTTTGCACCAATTCACAAACTAGGGAGCTTTATAGCTGAGTGGACGTCGCTCTCGACTCGTAATCGTAGCTCATTCGATCCCACGGTGATGGAACAAACGGAAATCAGCAGAGTTTCTATCATTCTGATGCCCCAGTTACCTAGCAGTAAATATGTATCTGGGCGTTAGACAGCTGTTACGGGCTGCTTCCTGGGTGTGTGTGTGTGGAATGTTTTTTATTAGTTAGTAATAATTGATTGATTGACAGTTGAGAGGCGGGCCGAAAGAGTAGAGCTCAACCCTCGCAAGCATAACTAGGTGAACACAACTAGATAAATACTAACCAACCACGATCTCGACAATCCATTACACACACAACCCCCCCCCCACCCCCTCCCCCCCCAACTCCCCAAATCGTTCTACCTAAATCAATAAAAAATTAAAACAAATCAATTAATTCACCAAAAATACTAACTATAAATAAAGGAATCAAATTCGAGACATACAGCGACTCCAGCGTGGTCTAGTCGGAAGAGAACGTGTTCTCATCTGGATAGATTGCGATCGAGTCTGTCGGAACGGGTGTGTAACTGCAGGGCACAAATATTTGTGTGTCCCCTCCTGTAGCTGCCTCTGTTTCGACAGGTTCCCTGGATAGCTGGAATTGACCTGGCACTTGGAAAGTGGGGAAGGGGTGAAATCCGTTGGGCCCACGGATGGATACCTTGGATCCATGGACCTAGAGCAGGTCTAATCACCTGGGATTCGAACCCACGGTGGGAATAAGGGAGGAGATATGGGGAGGGGGGGGGGGGAAGGATGTTTCCCATGGAACCAAACCTCACATAAACCCGGACACTCACACACACACCCTCACCCGAACACTCACAGGGGCACTCACACTCACACACACACATAGACTGTGATAAGGGAGACCATCTGAGGGGACACAGATGGCCTCCTGGACCCACAGGTATAACCGGACACACACGCACCCGGACACTCACAGGGACACTCACACTCACACACACTCGCCCGGACACTCACAGGGATATACACACACAGACACACATCCATAGACACAAACTGTGATAAGGGAGACCATCTGAGGGGACACAGATGGCCTCCTGGACACACAAGTATATATCAATATTTAATTTATTATTTATTATTTAATTTTATTAAATAAGTAATCAAATTAATGTTTTTTAATAAATTATTATTTTATTAAATTATTAAATAATTATATTAATAAAACAAATTAAATTAAATTTAATAATTAAATATTTATTATTTAATTTACATATATGACAGATTTTTTAAATATATATATATATATATATATATATATATATATATATATATATATATATATATATATATATATATATATATATATATATATATATATATATATATATATATATATATATTCATGCGAACAAGCCTTAATGGTCCCCAGGACTATATGCAACTGAAAACTCACATGCCAGAAGTGACTCGAACCCATACTGCCAGGAGCAATGCAACTGGTATGTACAGGACGCCTTAATCCGCTTGTGTCAATTTTAAAGGAATATTTTAGTGAATATTTATTTATGTAAATTGATATATATATATATATATATATATATAAAGAGAATGTCTGTCTATGTAATGAGGCCACATGCTGGAGGCTGCAGCCATAAACAGATTTATTTTAAAATTTATTTATTAATATATTATTAAGGCTTATTATTACTAAATTAATATATTTGTAGAGGGAATGGTCTGGGGTAGGGAACGGGCATAGGTTGGTCAGTGTTGACTTTAGCTAAAGGATTTAGGAATAATTATTAATTATTCTTATCACTCCCCCCCCCCCCTACCAATTTAATTAAAGTTAATTGTAAAATAATGCTTGAGATAGCTGAAGACTTTTTCGTACCTAGAAAAAACCTAAATTAAACACATAAAGAAGTTTATTGGTCCTGATTTAAGTTAAAGGAAGAGGTGCAAAGGTGGTGGTGGGGGGGGGGAGGATACGGGATTTAGAGGTGGAATGAAGAGAGGGAACAGGGGGAGTGGTGCAGGTGAAACAGGGAGGAAGAGGGAAGAACAGGGGGGGCTGTACAGGTGAAACAGGGATGGGGATGGGGGAACAGGGGGAGTGGTGCAGATGAAACAGGGATGAAGAGGAGAAACAGGGGGAGTGGTGCAGGTGAAACAGGGATGAAGAGGGAGAAACAGAGAGAGTGGTGCAGGTGAAACAGGGATGGGGATGGGAGAACAGGGGGAGTGGTGCAGGTGAAACAGGGATGGGGATGGGGGAACAGGGGGAGTGGTGCAGGTGAAACAGGGATGGGGATGGGGGAACAGGGGGAGTGGTGCAGGTGAAACAGGGATGGGGATGGGGGAACAGGGGGAGTGGTGCAGGTGAAACAGGGATGGGGATGTGGGAACAGGGGGAGTGGTGCAGGTGAAACAGGGATGCAGAGGGAGAAACAGGGGGGAGTGGTGCAGGTGAAACAGGGATTAAAGGAAAATTTATATAAGTAGATAGATGGATGTCTACATTGATTGCCAAATATATACATTGACGGATAGACGGATGCATAGATGCATCCTTCTATCTGATGGATGGAAAGACATATGAGTAGATGGATGGATAGACAGAAGAGTTGATGGACGGATAAATGGAATATAAATGTATATAATGATAAATGGTTGGTTTATGGGATGATAGATTGATGGATTGACAGATATAAGTAGATAGATAGATGGATCCATTGATGGATTCATTTGTGCTTATCTCTTGAGGTTCTTCTTGAGATGATTTCGGGGCTTTAGTGTCCCCGCGGTCCGGTCCTCGACCAGGCCTCCACCCCCAGGAAGCAGCCCGTGACAGCTGACTAACACCCAGGTACCTGTTTTACTGCAAGGTAACAGGGGCACAGGGTGAAAGAAACTCTGCCCATTGTTTCTCGGCGGCGCCCGGAATCGAACCCGGGACCACAGGATCACAAGTCCAGTGTCCAGTGTGCTGTCCGCTCGGCCGACTGGCTCCCCGGTCGGAGGGGAGCCGGTGAACAGGCGAATCAGGGTAAAGAATATCTGTCGATTTGCTATTGCATCAACTGAGATTCGATATGGGACCATTAGGATTATAACCAACGAACTCTCTCCGTTTAGACGGTAGGCCTCCAGTTTGTGTGTGTGTGTGTGTGTTAGAGAGAAATAGATGTAGTAGATATAAAAAAAGGAAAAATACATATATTTGATAGGCGGGGTCCAAGAGCTAATAACTCGATTCTGCAGATACATATAGTAAATACAAGGAGAAAATAAATACACACACACACACATATTAATTGATAATAGGACTGTTTTGTGTGCGTATCCATGTGTACTATTGTCAAGACCGACAGACACGTGAAGCTATGTGTGTGTATGTGTACCTGTAATTGAACTGACATGTGTACGGTAATTATCTGTATGTGTCCATTTTAAAGGTACACATTAGTGAATGTGTATTTATGTAAATTGATTGACATATGTACGTGTGCGCGCGATTAGTGTTACTTTAATTTATATGGTTAACATTTATACGTTTGAATGACATAGTTTCCCATTATTGTCACATTTTTTGTTACATGTCTACTATTGTCAAGATGGACAGACGAGTGTTTATGTGTACCAGTATTTGAACTGACATGTGTACTGCAACTATCTGCGTGTGTTCATTTTAAAGGAATATATTAGTGAATGTTTATTTATGTAAATTGATTGGAATATGTATGTGGACGCTCGGTTAGTGTTACTGTAATTTATATGGTTAACGTTTGAATGACATAGTTTCCCCTCATTGTCACATTTTTTGTTACTATTTCGCTGTTCACTCTCACTCTCTCTGAATCGCGTGGACTAATTGTGCTCACGTGTGTTTGTGTAGGGTAGAGGAACCATATGCTTTTCACACAATAATTTGCAACTATTTGTTAAGAAACATTTCAAAAGATCATCTACGTTTTTATTAAGTGTTCTTTTTCCTAACATACAAGTCAATCACACAGTACCTAACCTCAGTCAGAAACACTTTTCTTACTATATCTCGCAACGTCATTTGCATATATATCCTATCTTAAATAATTAACAATTTTAATTCATAACTGCCAACCCCCCTCCCATCCAAAGCTTTCAAAGCCACCAAACATCATTCCTTTCCCTTAACCTCTCCCAAATTATCTTTTGCACCAATTCACAAACTAGGGAGCTTTATAGCTGAGTGGACGTCGCTCTCGACTCGTAATCGTAGCTCATTCGATCCCACGGTGATGGAACAAACGGAAATCAGCAGAGTTTCTATCATTCTGATGCCCCAGTTACCTAGCAGTAAATATGTATCTGGGCGTTAGACAGCTGTTAAGGGCTGCTTCCTGGGTGTGTGTGTGTGGAATGTTTTTTATTAGTTAGTAATAATTGATTGATTGACAGTTGAGAGGCGGGCCGAAAGAGTAGAGCTCAACCCTCGCAAGCATAACTAGGTGAACACAACTAGATAAATACTAACCAACCACGATCTCGACAATCCATTACACACACAACCCCCCCCCCACCCCCTCCCCCCCCAACTCCCCAAATCGTTCTACCTAAATCAATAAAAAATTAAAACAAATCAATTAATTCACCAAAAATACTAACTATAAATAAAGGAATCAAATTCGAGACATACAGCGACTCCAGCGTGGTCTAGTCGGAAGAGAACGTGTTCTCATCTGGATAGATTGCGATCGAGTCTGTCGGAACGGGTGTGTAACTGCAGGGCACAAATATTTGTGTGTCCCCTCCTGTAGCTGCCTCTGTTTCGACAGGTTCCCTGGATAGCTGGAATTGACCTGGCACTTGGAAAGTGGGGAAGGGGTGAAATCCGTTGGGCCCACGGATGGATACCTTGGATCCATGGACCTAGAGCAGGTCTAATCACCTGGGATTCGAACCCACGGTGGGAATAAGGGAGGAGATATGGGGAGGGGGGGGGGGGAAGGATGTTTCCCATGGAACCAAACCTCACATAAACCCGGACACTCACACACACACCCTCACCCGAACACTCACAGGGGCACTCACACTTACACACACACATAGACTGTGATAAGGGAGACCATCTGAGGGGACACAGATGGCCTCCTGGACCCACAGGTATAACCGGACACACACGCACCCGGACACTCACAGGGACACTCACACTCACACACACTCGCCCGGACACTCACAGGGATATACACACACAGACACACATCCATAGACACAAACTGTGATAAGGGAGACCATCTGAGGGGACACAGATGGCCTCCTGGACACACAAGTATATATCAATATTTAATTTATTATTTATTATTTAATTTTATTAAATAAGTAATCAAATTAATGTTTTTTAATAAATTATTATTTTATTAAATTATTAAATAATTATATTAATAAAACAAATTAAATTAAATTTAATAAATAAATATTTATTATTTAATTTACATATATGACAGATTTTTTAAATATATATATATATATATATATATATATATATATATATATATATATATATATATATATATATATATATATATATATATATATATATATATATATATATATTCATGCGAACAAGCCTTAATGGTCCCCAGGACTATATGCAACTGAAAACTCACATGCCAGAAGTGACTCGAACCCATACTGCCAGGAGCAATGCAACTGGTATGTACAGGACGCCTTAATCCGCTTGTGTCAATTTTAAAGGAATATTTTAGTGAATATTTATTTATGTAAATTGATATATATATATATATATATATATATATATATATATATATATATATATATATATATATATATATATAAAGAGAATGTCTGTCTATGTAATGAGGCCACATGCTGGAGGCTGCAGCCATAAACAGATTTATTTTAAAATTTATTTATTAATATATTATTAAGGCTTATTATTACTAAATTAATATATTTGTAGAGGGAATGGTCTGGGGTAGGGAACGGGCATAGGTTGGTCAGTGTTGACTTTAGCTAAAGGATTTAGGAATAATTATTAATTATTCTTATCACTCCCCCCCCCCCCTACCAATTTAATTAAAGTTAATTGTAAAATAATGCTTGAGATAGGCTGAAGACTTTTTCGTACCTAGAAAAAACCTAAATTAAACACATAAAGAAGTTTATTGGTCCTGATTTAAGTTAAAGGAAGAGGTGCAAAGGTGGTGGTGGGGGGGGGGGAGGATACGGGATTTAGAGGTGGAATGAAGAGAGGGAACAGGGGGAGTGGTGCAGGTGAAACAGGGAGGAAGAGGGGAAGAACAGGGGGGGCTGTACAGGTGAAACAGGGATGGGGATGGGGGAACAGGGGGAGTGGTGCAGATGAAACAGGGATGAAGAGGAGAAACAGGGGGAGTGGTGCAGGTGAAACAGGGATGAAGAGGGAGAAACAGAGAGAGTGGTGCAGGTGAAACAGGGATGGGGATGGGGAGAACAGGGGGAGTGGTGCAGGTGAAACAGGGATGGGGATGGGGGAACAGGGGGAGTGGTGCAGGTGAAACAGGGATGGGGATGGGGGAACAGGGGGAGTGGTGCAGGTGAAACAGGGATGGGGATGGGGGAACAGGGGGAGTGGTGCAGGTGAAACAGGGATGGGGATGTGGGAACAGGGGGAGTGGTGCAGGTGAAACAGGGATGCAGAAGGGAGAAACAGGGGGGAGTGGTGCAGGTGAAACAGGGATTAAAGGAAAATTTATATAAGTAGATAGATGGATGTCTACATTGATTGCCAAATATATACATTGACGGATAGACGGATGCATAGATGCATCCTTCTATCTGATGGATGGAAAGACATATGAGTAGATGGATGGATAGACAGAAGAGTTGATGGACGGATAAATGGAATATAAATGTATATAATGATAAATGGTTGGTTTATGGGATGATAGATTGATGGATTGACAGATATAAGTAGATAGATAGATGGATCCATTGATGGATTCATTTGTGCTTATCTCTTGAGGTTCTTCTTGAGATGATTTCGGGGCTTTAGTGTCCCCGCGGTCCGGTCCTCGACCAGGCCTCCACCCCCAGGAAGCAGCCCGTGACAGCTGACTAACACCCAGGTACCTGTTTTACTGCAAGGTAACAGGGGCACAGGGTGAAAGAAACTCTGCCCATTGTTTCTCGGCGGCGCCCGGAATCGAACCCGGGACCACAGGATCACAAGTCCAGTGTCCAGTGTGCTGTCCGCTCGGCCGACTGGCTCCCCGGTCGGAGGGGAGCCGGTGAACAGGCGAATCAGGGTAAAGAATATCTGTCGATTTGCTATTGCATCAACTGAGATTCGATATGGGACCATTAGGATTATAACCAACGAACTCTCTCCGTTTAGACGGTAGGCCTCCAGTTTGTGTGTGTGTGTGTGTGTTAGAGAGAAATAGATGTAGTAGATATAAAAAAAGGAAAAATACATATATTTGATAGGCGGGGTCCAAGAGCTAATAACTCGATTCTGCAGATACATATAGTAAATACAAGGAGAAAATAAATACACACACACACACATATTAATTGATAATGGACTGTTTTGTGTGCGTATCCATGTGTACTATTGTCAAGACCGACAGACACGTGAAGCTATGTGTGTGTATGTGTACCTGTAATTGAACTGACATGTGTACGGTAATTATCTGTATGTGTCCATTTTAAAGGTACACATTAGTGAATGTGTATTTATGTAAATTGATTGACATATGTACGTGTGCGCGCGATTAGTGTTACTTTAATTTATATGGTTAACATTTATACGTTTGAATGACATAGTTTCCCATTATTGTCACATTTTTTGTTACATGTCTACTATTGTCAAGATGGACAGACGAGTGTTTATGTGTACCAGTATTTGAACTGACATGTGTACTGCAACTATCTGCGTGTGTTCATTTTAAAGGAATATATTAGTGAATGTTTATTTATGTAAATTGATTGGAATATGTATGTGGACGCTCGGTTAGTGTTACTGTAATTTATATGGTTAACGTTTGAATGACATAGTTTCCCCTCATTGTCACATTTTTTGTTACTATTTCGCTGTTCACTCTCACTCTCTCTGAATCGCGTGGACTAATTGTGCTCACGTGTGTTTGTGTAGGGTAGAGGAACCATATGCTTTTCACACAATAATTTGCAACTATTTGTTAAGAAACATTTCAAAAGATCATCTACGTTTTTATTAAGTGTTCTTTTTCCTAACATACAAGTCAATCACACAGTACCTAACCTCAGTCAGAAACACTTTTCTTACTATATCTCGCAACGTCTTTTGCATATATATCCTATCTTAAATAATTAACAATTTTAATTCATAACTGCCAACCCCCCTCCCATCCAAAGCTTTCAAAGCCACCAAACATCATTCCTTTCCCTTAACCTCTCCCAAATTATCTTTTGCACCAATTCACAAACTAGGGAGCTTTATAGCTGAGTGGACGTCGCTCTCGACTCGTAATCGTAGCTCATTCGATCCCACGGTGATGGAACAAACGGAAATCAGCAGAGTTTCTATCATTCTGATGCCCCAGTTACCTAGCAGTAAATATGTATCTGGGCGTTAGACAGCTGTTACGGGCTGCTTCCTGGGTGTGTGTGTGTGGAATGTTTTTTATTAGTTAGTAATAATTGATTGATTGACAGTTGAGAGGCGGGCCGAAAGAGTAGAGCTCAACCCTCGCAAGCATAACTAGGTGAACACAACTAGATAAATACTAACCAACCACGATCTCGACAATCCATTACACACACAACCCCCCCCCACCCCCTCCCCCCCCAACTCCCCAAATCGTTCTACCTAAATCAATAAAAAATTAAAACAAATCAATTAATTCACCAAAAATACTAACTATAAATAAAGGAATCAAATTCGAGACATACAGCGACTCCAGCGTGGTCTAGTCGGAAGAGAACGTGTTCTCATCTGGATAGATTGCGATCGAGTCTGTCGGAACGGGTGTGTAACTGCAGGGCACAAATATTTGTGTGTCCCCTCCTGTAGCTGCCTCTGTTTCGACAGGTTCCCTGGATAGCTGGAATTGACCTGGCACTTGGAAAGTGGGGAAGGGGTGAAATCCGTTGGGCCCACGGATGGATACCTTGGATCCATGGACCTAGAGCAGGTCTAATCACCTGGGATTCGAACCCACGGTGGGAATAAGGGAGGAGATATGGGGAGGGGGGGGGGGGAAGGATGTTTCCCTGGAACCAAACCTCACATAAACCCGGACACTCACACACACACCCTCACCCGAACACTCACAGGGGCACTCACACTCACACACACACATAGACTGTGATAAGGGAGACCATCTGAGGGGACACAGATGGCCTCCTGGACCCACAGGTATAACCGGACACACACGCACCCGGACACTCACAGGGACACTCACACTCACACACACTCGCCCGGACACTCACAGGGATATACACACACAGACACACATCCATAGACACAAACTGTGATAAGGGAGACCATCTGAGGGGACACAGATGGCCTCCTGGACACACAAGTATATATCAATATTTAATTTATTATTTATTATTTAATTTTATTAAATAAGTAATCAAATTAATGTTTTTTAATAAATTATTATTTTATTAAATTATTAAATAATTATATTAATAAAACAAATTAAATTAAATTTAATAATTAAATATTTATTATTTAATTTACATATATGACAGATTTTTTAAATATATATATATATATATATATATATATATATATATATATATATATATATATATATATATATATATATATATATATATATTCATGCGAACAAGCCTTAATGGTCCCCAGGACTATATGCAACTGAAAACTCACATGCCAGAAGTGACTCGAACCCATACTGCCAGGAGCAATGCAACTGGTATGTACAGGACGCCTTAATCCGCTTGTGTCAATTTTAAAGGAATATATTAGTGAATATTTATTTATATGTAAATTGATATATATATATATATATATATATATATATATATATATATATATATATATATATATATATATATATATATATATATATATATATATATATATAAAGAGAATGTCTGTCTATGTAATGAGGCCACATGCTGGAGGCTGCAGCCATAAACAGATTTATTTTAAAATTTATTTATTAATATATTATTAAGGCTTATTATTACTAAATTAATATATTTGTAGAGGGAATGGTCTGGGGTAGGGAACGGGCATAGGTTGGTCAGTGTTGACTTTAGCTAAAGGATTTAGGAATAATTATTAATTATTCTTATCACTCCCCCCCCCCCCCTACCAATTTAATTAAAGTTAATTGTAAAATAATGCTTGAGATGGCTGAAGACTTTTTCGTACCTAGAAAAAACCTAAATTAAACACATAAAGAAGTTTATTGGTCCTGATTTAAGTTAAAGGAAGAGGTGCAAAGGTGGTGGTGGGGGGGGGGGAGGATACGGGATTTAGAGGTGGAATGAAGAGAGGGAACAGGGGGAGTGGTGCAGGTGAAACAGGGAGGAAGAGGGGGGAACAGGGGGGGCTGTACAGGTGAAACAGGGATGGGGATGGGGGAACAGGGGGAGTGGTGCAGATGAAACAGGGATGAAGAGGAGAAACAGGGGGAGTGGTGCAGGTGAAACAGGGATGAAGAGGGAGAAACAGAGAGAGTGGTGCAGGTGAAACAGGGATGGGGATGGGGGAACAGGGGGAGTGGTGCAGGTGAAACAGGGATGGGGATGGGGGAACAGGGGGAGTGGTGCAGGTGAAACAGGGATGGGGATGGGGGAACAGGGGGAGTGGTGCAGGTGAAACAGGGATGGGGATGGGGGAACAGGGGGAGTGGTGCAGGTGAAACAGGGATGGGGATGTGGGAACAGGGGGAGTGGTGCAGGTGAAACAGGGATGCAGAGGGAGAAACAGGGGGGAGTGGTGCAGGTGAAACAGGGATTAAAGGAAAATTTATATAAGTAGATAGATGGATGTCTACATTGATTGCCAAATATATACATTGACGGATAGACGGATGCATAGATGCATCCTTCTATCTGATGGATGGAAAGACATATGAGTAGATGGATGGATAGACAGAAGAGTTGATGGACGGATAAATGGAATATAAATGTATATAATGATAAATGGTTGGTTTATGGGATGATAGATTGATGGATTGACAGATATAAGTAGATAGATAGATGGATCCATTGATGGATTCATTTGTGCTTATCTCTTGAGGTTCTTCTTGAGATGATTTCGGGGCTTTAGTGTCCCCGCGGTCCGGTCCTCGACCAGGCCTCCACCCCCAGGAAGCAGCCCGTGACAGCTGACTAACACCCAGGTACCTGTTTTACTGCAAGGTAACAGGGGCACAGGGTGAAAGAAACTCTGCCCATTGTTTCTCGGCGGCGCCCGGAATCGAACCCGGGACCACAGGATCACAAGTCCAGTGTCCAGTGTGCTGTCCGCTCGGCCGACTGGCTCCCCGGTCGGAGGGGAGCCGGTGAACAGGCGAATCAGGGTAAAGAATATCTGTCGATTTGCTATTGCATCAACTGAGATTCGATATGGGACCATTAGGATTATAACCAACGAACTCTCTCCGTTTAGACGGTAGGCCTCCAGTTTGTGTGTGTGTGTGTGTGTTAGAGAGAAATAGATGTAGTAGATATAAAAAAAGGAAAAATACATATATTTGATAGGCGGGGTCCAAGAGCTAATAACTCGATTCTGCAGATACATATAGTAAATACAAGGAGAAAATAAATACACACACACACACATATTAATTGATAATGGACTGTTTTGTGTGCGTATCCATGTGTACTATTGTCAAGACCGACAGACACGTGAAGCTATGTGTGTGTATGTGTACCTGTAATTGAACTGACATGTGTACGGTAATTATCTGTATGTGTCCATTTTAAAGGTACACATTAGTGAATGTGTATTTATGTAAATTGATTGACATATGTACGTGTGCGCGCGATTAGTGTTACTTTAATTTATATGGTTAACATTTATACGTTTGAATGACATAGTTTCCCATTATTGTCACATTTTTTGTTACATGTCTACTATTGTCAAGATGGACAGACGAGTGTTTATGTGTACCAGTATTTGAACTGACATGTGTACTGCAACTATCTGCGTGTGTTCATTTTAAAGGAATATATTAGTGAATGTTTATTTATGTAAATTGATTGGAATATGTATGTGGACGCTCGGTTAGTGTTACTGTAATTTATATGGTTAACGTTTGAATGACATAGTTTCCCCTCATTGTCACATTTTTTGTTACTATTTCGCTGTTCACTCTCACTCTCTCTGAATCGCGTGGACTAATTGTGCTCACGTGTGTTTGTGTAGGGTAGAGGAACCATATGCTTTTCACACAATAATTTGCAACTATTTGTTAAGAAACATTTCAAAAGATCATCTACGTTTTTATTAAGTGTTCTTTTTCCTAACATACAAGTCAATCACACAGTACCTAACCTCAGTCAGAAACACTTTTCTTACTATATCTCGCAACGTCTTTTGCATATAGTATCCTATCTTAAATAATTAACAATTTTAATTCATAACTGCCAACCCCCCTCCCATCCAAAGCTTTCAAAGCCACCAAAACATCATTCCTTTCCCTTAACCTCTCCCAAATTATCTTTTGCACCAATTCACAAACTAGGGGGCTTTATAGCTGAGTGGACGTCGCTCTCGACTCGTAATCGTAGCTCATTCGATCCCACGGTGATGGAACAAACGGAAATCAGCAGAGTTTCTATCATTCTGATGCCCCAGTTACCTAGCAGTAAATATGTATCTGGGCGTTAGACAGC
This sequence comes from Procambarus clarkii, assembly GCF_040958095.1. Lineage (NCBI taxonomy): Eukaryota > Metazoa > Arthropoda > Malacostraca > Decapoda > Cambaridae > Procambarus > Procambarus clarkii. Next base: position 592,164 of record NC_091161.1, on the reverse strand, counting down.
TGTTACGGGCTGCTTCCTGGGTGTGTGTGTGTGGAATGTTTTTTTATTAGTTAGTAATAATTGATTGATTGACAGTTGAGAGGCGGGCCGAAAGAGTAGAGCTCAACCCTCGCAAGCATAACTAGGTGAACACAACTAGATAAATACTAACCAACCACGATCTCGACAATCCATTACACACACAACCCCCCCCACCCCCTCCCCCCCCAACTCCCCAAATCGTTCTACCTAAATCAATAAAAAATTAAAACAAATCAATTAATTCACCAAAAATACTAACTATAAATAAAGGATTCAAATTCGAGACATACAGCGACTCCAGCGTGGCCTAGTCGGAAGAGAACGTGTTCTCATCTGGATAGATTGCGATCGAGTCTGTCGGAACGGGTGTGTAACTGCAGGGCACAAATATTTGTGTGTCCCCTCCTGTAGCTGCCTCTGTTTCGACAGGTTCCCTGGATAGCTGGAATTGACCTGGCACTTGGAAAGTGGGGAAGGGGTGAAATCCGTTGGGCCCACGGATGGATACCTTGGATCCATGGACCTAGAGCAGGTCTAATCACCTGGGATTCGAACCCACGGTGGGAATAAGGGAGGAGATATGGGGAGGGGGGGGGGGAAGGATGTTTCCCTGGAACCAAACCTCACATAAACCCGGACACTCACACACACACCCTCACCCGAACACTCACAGGGGCACTCACACTCACACACACACATAGACTGTGATAAGGGAGACCATCTGAGGGGACACAGATGGCCTCCTGGACCCACAGGTATAACCGGACACACACGCACCCGGACACTCACAGGGACACTCACACTCACACACACTCGCCCGGACACTCACAGGGATATACACACACAGACACACATCCATAGACACAAACTGTGATAAGGGAGACCATCTGAGGGGACACAGATGGCCTCCTGGACACACAAGTATATATCAATATTTAATTTATTATTTATTATTTAATTTTATTAAATAAGTAATCAAATTAATGTTTTTTAATAAATTATTATTTTATTAAATTATTAAATAATTATATTAATAAAACAAATTAAATTAAATTTAATAATTAAATATTTATTATTTAATTTACATATATGACAGATTTTTTAAATATATATATATATATATATATATATATATATATATATATATATATATATATATATATATATATATATATATATATATATATATATTCATGCGAACAAGCCTTAATGGTCCCCAGGACTATATGCAACTGAAAACTCACATGCCAGAAGTGACTCGAACCCATACTGCCAGGAGCAATGCAACTGGTATGTACAGGACGCCTTAATCCGCTTGTGTCAATTTTAAAGGAATATATTAGTGAATATTTATTTATGTAAATTGATATATATATATATATATATATATATATATATATATATATATATATATATATATATATATATATATATATATATATATATATATATATATATAAGAGAATGTCTGTCTATGTAATGAGGCCACATGCTGGAGGCTGCAGCCATAAACAGATTTATTTTAAAATTTATTTATTAATATATTATTAAGGCTTATTATTACTAAATTAATATATTTGTAGAGGGAATGGTCTGGGGTAGGGAACGGGCATAGGTTGGTCAGTGTTGACTTTAGCTAAAGGATTTAGGAATAATTATTAATTATTCTTATCACTCCCCCCCCCCTACCAATTTAATTAAAGTTAATTGTAAAATAATGCTTGAGATGGCTGAAGACTTTTTCGTACCTAGAAAAAAACCTAAATTAAACACATAAAGAAGTTTATTGGTCCTGATTTAAGTTAAAGGAAGAGGTGCAAAGGTGGTGGTGGGGGGGGGGGAGGATACGGGATTTAGAGGTGGAATGAAGAGAGGGAACAGGGGGAGTGGTGCAGGTGAAACAGGGAGGAAGAGGGGGGAACAGGGGGGGCTGTACAGGTGAAACAGGGATGGGGATGGGGGAACAGGGGGAGTGATGCAGATGAAACAGGGATGAAGAGGAGAAACAGGGGGAGTGGTGCAGGTGAAACAGGGATGAAGAGGGAGAAACAGAGAGAGTGGTGCAGGTGAAACAGGGATGGGGATGGGGAACAGGGGGAGTGGTGCAGGTGAAACAGGGATGGGGATGGGGGAACAGGGGGAGTGGTGCAGGTGAAACAGGGATGGGGATGGGGGAACAGGGGGAGTGGTGCAGGTGAAACAGGGATGGGGATGGGGGAACAGGGGGAGTGGTGCAGGTGAAACAGGGATGGGGATGTGGGAACAGGGGGAGTGGTGCAGGTGAAACAGGGATGCAGAGGGAGAAACAGGGGGGAGTGGTGCAGGTGAAACAGGGATTAAAGGAAAATTTATATAAGTAGATAGATGGATGTCTACATTGATTGCCAAATATATACATTGACGGATAGACGGATGCATAGATGCATCCTTCTATCTGATGGATGGAAAGACATATGAGTAGATGGATGGATAGACAGAAGAGTTGATGGACGGATAAATGGAATATAAATGTATATAATGATAAATGGTTGGTTTATGGGATGATAGATTGATGGATTGACAGATATAAGTAGATAGATAGATGGATCCATTGATGGATTCATTTGTGCTTATCTCTTGAGGTTCTTCTTGAGATGATTTCGGGGCTTTAGTGTCCCCGCGGTCCGGTCCTCGACCAGGCCTCCACCCCCAGGAAGCAGCCCGTGACAGCTGACTAACACCCAGGTACCTGTTTTACTGCAAGGTAACAGGGGCACAGGGTGAAAGAAACTCTGCCCATTGTTTCTCGGCGGCGCCCGGAATCGAACCCGGGACCACAGGATCACAAGTCCAGTGTCCAGTGTGCTGTCCGCTCGGCCGACTGGCTCCCCGGTCGGAGGGGAGCCGGTGAACAGGCGAATCAGGGTAAAGAATATCTGTCGATTTGCTATTGCATCAACTGAGATTCGATATGGGACCATTAGGATTATAACCAACGAACTCTCTCCGTTTAGACGGTAGGCCTCCAGTTTGTGTGTGTGTGTGTGTGTTAGAGAGAAATAGATGTAGTAGATATAAAAAAAGGAAAAATACATATATTTGATAGGCGGGGTCCAAGAGCTAATAACTCGATTCTGCAGATACATATAGTAAATACAAGGAGAAAATAAATACACACACACACACATATTAATTGATAATGGACTGTTTTTGTGTGCGTATCCATGTGTACTATTGTCAAGACCGACAGACACGTGAAGCTATGTGTGTGTATGTGTACCTGTAATTGAACTGACATGTGTACGGTAATTATCTGTATGTGTCCATTTTAAAGGTACACATTAGTGAATGTGTATTTATGTAAATTGATTGACATATGTACGTGTGCGCGCGATTAGTGTTACTTTAATTTATATGGTTAACATTTATACGTTTGAATGACATAGTTTCCCATTATTGTCACATTTTTTGTTACATGTCTACTATTGTCAAGATGGACAGACGAGTGTTTATGTGTACCAGTATTTGAACTGACATGTGTACTGCAACTATCTGCGTGTGTTCATTTTAAAGGAATATATTAGTGAATGTTTATTTATGTAAATTGATTGGAATATGTATGTGGACGCTCGGTTAGTGTTACTGTAATTTATATGGTTAACGTTTGAATGACATAGTTTCCCCTCATTGTCACATTTTTTGTTACTATTTCGCTGTTCACTCTCACTCTCTCTGAATCGCGTGGACTAATTGTGCTCACGTGTGTTTGTGTAGGGTAGAGGAACCATATGCTTTTCACACAATAATTTGCAACTATTTGTTAAGAAACATTTCAAAAGAATCATCTACGTTTTTATTAAGTGTTCTTTTTCCTAACATACAAGTCAATCACACAGTACCTAACCTCAGTCAGAAACACTTTTCTTACTATATCTCGCAACGTCTTTTGCATATATATCCTATCTTAAATAATTAACAATTTTAATTCATAACTGCCAACCCCCCTCCCATCCAAAGCTTTCAAAGCCACCAAACATCATTCCTTTCCCTTAACCTCTCCCAAATTATCTTTTGCACCAATTCACAAACTAGGGGGCTTTATAGCTGAGTGGACGTCGCTCTCGACTCGTAATCGTAGCTCATTCGATCCCACGGTGATGGAACAAACGGAAATCAGCAGAGTTTCTATCATTCTGATGCCCCAGTTACCTAGCAGTAAATATGTATCTGGGCGTTAGACAGCTGTTACGGGCTGCTTCCTGGGTGTGTGTGTGTGGAATGTTTTTTATTAGTTAGTAATAATTGATTGATTGACAGTTGAGAGGCGGGCCGAAAGAGTAGAGCTCAACCCTCGCAAGCATAACTAGGTGAACACAACTAGATAAATACTAACCAACCACGATCTCGACAATCCATTACACACACAACCCCCCCACCCCCTCCCCCCCCAACTCCCCAAATCGTTCTACCTAAATCAATAAAAAATTAAAACAAATCAATTAATTCACCAAAAATACTAACTATAAATAAAGGAATTCAAATTCGAGACATACAGCGACTCCAGCGTGGCCTAGTCGGAAGAGAACGTGTTCTCATCTGGATAGATTGCGATCGAGTCTGTCGGAACGGGTGTGTAACTGCAGGGCACAAATATTTGTGTGTCCCCTCCTGTAGCTGCCTCTGTTTCGACAGGTTCCCTGGATAGCTGGAATTGACCTGGCACTTGGAAAGTGGGGAAGGGGTGAAATCCGTTGGGCCCACGGATGGATACCTTGGATCCATGGACCTAGAGCAGGTCTAATCACCTGGGATTCGAACCCACGGTGGGAATAAGGGAGGAGATATGGGGAGGGGGGGGGGGGAAGGATGTTTCCCTGGAACCAAACCTCACATAAACCCGGACACTCACACACACACCCTCACCCGAACACTCACAGGGGCACTCACACTCACACACACACATAGACTGTGATAAGGGAGACCATCTGAGGGGACACAGATGGCCTCCTGGACCCACAGGTATAACCGGACACACACGCACCCGGACACTCACAGGGACACTCACACTCACACACACTCGCCCGGACACTCACAGGGATATACACACACAGACACACATCCATAGACACAAACTGTGATAAGGGAGACCATCTGAGGGGACACAGATGGCCTCCTGGACACACAAGTATATATCAATATTTAATTTATTATTTATTATTTAATTTTATTAAATAAGTAATCAAATTAATGTTTTTTAATAAATTATTATTTTATTAAATTATTAAATAATTATATTAATAAAACAAATTAAATTAAATTTAATAATTAAATATTTATTATTTAATTTACATATATGACAGATTTTTTAAATATATATATATATATATATATATATATATATATATATATATATATATATATATATATATATATATATATATATATATATATATATTCATGCGAACAAGCCTTAATGGTCCCCAGGACTATATGCAACTGAAAACTCACATGCCAGAAGTGACTCGAACCCATACTGCCAGGAGCAATGCAACTGGTATGTACAGGACGCCTTAATCCGCTTGTGTCAATTTTAAAGGAATATATTAGTGAATATTTATTTATGTAAATTGATATATATATATATATATATATATATATATATATATATATATATATATATATATATATATATATATATATATATATATATATATATATATATATAAAGAGAATGTCTGTCTATGTAATGAGGCCACATGCTGGAGGCTGCAGCCATAAACAGATTTATTTTAAAATTATTTATTATATATTATTAAGGCTTATTATTACTAAATTAATATATTTGTAGAGGGAATGGTCTGGAGGTAGGGAACGGGCATAGGTTGGTCAGTGTTGACTTTAGCTAAAGGATTTAGGAATAATTATTAATTATTCTTATCACTCCCCCCCTACCAATTAATTAAGTTAATTGTAAAATAATGCTTGAGATGGCTGAAGACTTTTCGTACCTAGAAAAAACCTAAATTAAACACATAAAGAAGTTTATTGGTCCTGATTTAAGTTAAAAGGAAGAGGTGCAAAGGTGGTGGTGGGGGGGGGGAGGATACGGGATTTAGAGGTGGAATGAAGAGAGGGAACAGGGGGAGTGGTGCAGGTGAAACAGGGAGGAAGAGGGGGGAACAGGGGGGGCTGTACAGGTGAAACAGGGATGGGGATGGGGGAACAGGGGGAGTGATGCAGATGAAACAGGGATGAAGAGGAGAAACAGGGGGAGTGGTGCAGGTGAACAGGGATGAAGAGGGAGAAACAGAGAGAGTGGTGCAGGTGAAACAGGGATGGGGATGGGGGAACAGGGGGAGTGGTGCAGGTGAAACAGGGATGGGGATGGGGGAACAGGGGGAGTGGTGCAGGTGAAACAGGGATGGGGATGGGGGAACAGGGGGAGTGGTGCAGGTGAAACAGGGATGGGGATGGGGGAACAGGGGGAGTGGTGCAGGTGAAACAGGGATGGGGATGTGGGAAACAGGGGGAGTGGTGCAGGTGAAACAGGGATGCAGAGGGAGAAACAGGGGGGAGTGGTGCAGGTGAAACAGGGATTAAAGGAAAATTTATATAAGTAGATAGATGGATGTCTACATTGATTGCCAAATATATACATTGACGGATAGACGGATGCATAGATGCATCCTTCTATCTGATGGATGGAAAGACATATGAGTAGATGGATGGATAGACAGAAGAGTTGATGGACGGATAAATGGAATATAAATGTATATAATGATAAATGGTTGGTTTATGGGATGATAGATTGATGGATTGACAGATATAAGTAGATAGATAGATGGATCATTGATGGATTCATTTGTGCTTATCTCTTGAGGTTCTTCTTGAGATGATTTCGGGGCTTTAGTGTCCCCGCGGTCCGGTCCTCGACCAGGCCTCCACCCCCAGGAAGCAGCCCGTGACAGCTGACTAACACCCAGGTACCTGTTTTACTGCAAGGTAACAGGGGCACAGGGTGAAAGAAACTCTGCCCATTGTTTCTCGGCGGCGCCCGGAATCGAACCCGGGACCACAGGGATCACAAGTCCAGTGTCCAGTGTGCTGTCCGCTCGGCCGACTGGCTCCCCGGTCGGAGGGGAGCCGGTGAACAGGCGAATCAGGGTAAAGAATATCTGTCGATTTGCTATTGCATCAACTGAGATTCGATATGGGACCATTAGGATTATAACCAACGAACTCTCTCCGTTTAGACGGTAGGCCTCCAGTTTGTGTGTGTGTGTGTGTGTGTTAGAGAGAAATAGATGTAGTAGATATAAAAAAAGGAAAAATACATATATTTGATAGGCGGGGTCCAAGAGCTAATAACTCGATTCTGCAGATACATATAGTAAATACAAGGAGAAAATAAATACACACACACACACACATTAATTGATAATGGACTGTTTGTGTGCGTATCCATGTGTACTATTGTCAAGACCGACAGACACGTGAAGCTATGTGTGTGTATGTGTACCTGTAATTGAACTGACATGTGTACGGTAATTATCTGTATGTGTCCATTTTAAAGGTACACATTAGTGAATGTGTATTTATGTAAATTGATTGACATATGTACGTGTGCGCGCGATTAGTGTTACTTTAATTTATATGGTTAACATTTATACGTTTGAATGACATAGTTTCCCATTATTGTCACATTTTTTGTTACATGTCTACTATTGTCAAGATGGACAGACGAGTGTTTATGTGTACCAGTATTTGAACTGACATGTGTACTGCAACTATCTGCGTGTGTTCATTTTAAAGGAATATATTAGTGAATGTTTATTTATGTAAATTGATTGGAATATGTATGTGGGACGCTCGGTTAGTGTTACTGTAATTTATATGGTTAACGTTTGAATGACATAGTTTCCCCTCATTGTCACATTTTTTGTTACTATTTCGCTGTTCACTCTCACTCTCTCTGATCGCGTGGACTAATTGTGCTCACGTGTGTTTGTGTAGGGTAGAGGAACCATATGCTTTTCACACAATAATTTGCAACTATTTGTTAAGAAACATTTCAAAAGATCATCTACGTTTTTATTAAGTGTTCTTTTTCCTAACATACAAGTCAATCACACAGTACCTAACCTCAGTCAGAAACACTTTTCTTACTATATCTCGCAACGTCTTTTGCATATATATCCTATCTTAAATAATTAACAATTTTAATTCATAACTGCCAACCCCCCTCCCATCCAAAGCTTTCAAAGCCACCAAACATCATTCCTTTCCCTTAACCTCTCCCAAATTATCTTTTGCACCAATTCACAAACTAGGGGGCTTTATAGCTGAGTGGACGTCGCTCTCGACTCGTAATCGTAGCTCATTCGATCCCACGGTGATGGAACAAACGGAAATCAGCAGAGTTTCTATCATTCTGATGCCCCAGTTACCTAGCAGTAAATATGTATCTGGGCGTTAGACAGCTGTTACGGGCTGCTTCCTGGGTGTGTGTGTGTGGAATGTTTTTTATTAGTTAGTAATAATTGATTGATTGACAGTTGAGAGGCGGGCCGAAAGAGTAGAGCTCAACCCTCGCAAGCATAACTAGGTGAACACAACTAGATAAATACTAACCACCACGATCTCGACAATCCATTACACACACAACCCCCCCACCCCCTCCCCCCCCAACTCCCCAAATCGTTCTACCTAAATCAATAAAAAATTAAAACAAATCAATTAATTCACCAAAAATACTAACTATAAATAAAGGATTCAAATTCGAGACATACAGCGACTCCAGCGTGGCCTAGTCGGAAGAGAAACGTGTTCTCATCTGGATAGATTGCGATCGAGTCTGTCGGAACGGGTGTGTAACTGCAGGCACAAATATTTGTGTGTCCCCTCCTGTAGCTGCCTCTGTTTCGACAGGTTCCCTGGATAGCTGGAATTGACCTGGCACTTGGAAAGTGGGGAAGGGGTGAAATCCGTTGGGCCCACGGATGGAATACCTTGGATCCATGGACCTAGAGCAGGTCTAATCACCTGGGATTCGAACCCACGGTGGGAATAAGGGAGGAGATATGGGGAGGGGGGGGGGGAAGGATGTTTCCCTGGAACCAAACCTCACATAAACCCGGACACTCACACACACACCCTCACCCGAACACTCACAGGGGCACTCACACTCACACACACACATAGACTGTGATAAGGGAGACCATCTGAGGGGACACAGATGGCCTCCTGGACCCACAGGTATAACCGGACACACACGCACCCGGACACTCACAGGGACACTCACACTCACACACACTCGCCCGGACACTCACAGGGATATACACACACAGACACACATCCATAGACACAAACTGTGATAAGGGAGACCATCTGAGGGGACACAGATGGCCTCCTGGACACACAAGTATATATCAATATTTAATTTATTATTTATTATTTAATTTTATTAAATAAGTAATCAAATTAATGTTTTTTAATAAATTATTATTTTATTAAATTATTAAATAATTATATTAATAAAACAAATTAAATTAAATTTAATAATTAAATATTTATTATTTAATTTACATATATGACAGATTTTTTAAATA